>NC_046161.1:3027067-3327067 GCF_011064425.1 Rattus rattus
TGGACATTAGACACCTGAGGATCAGCTATACCTCTCCTGGGCATATGCAAAGATGCCCCAACATATAAAAAAGACCGTGCTCCACTATGTTCATAGCAGCCTTATTTATAATAGCCAGAAGCTGGAAGAACCCAGATGCCCTTCAACAGAGGAATGGATACAGAAAATGTGGTACATCTACACAATGGAATATTACTCATTATCAAAACAATGACTTTGTCAAATTAGTAGGCAAATGGTTGGAACTGGAAACTATCATCCCGAGTGAGCTAACCCAATCACAGAAAGACATACATGGTATGTACTCATTGATAAGTGGCTATTAGCCCAAATGCTTGAATTACCCTAGATGCCTAGAACAAATGAAACTCAAGACGGATGATCAAAATGTGAATGCAGATCGCTCCTGAGAGACACAGCCAGAATACAGCAAATACAGAGGCGTATGCCAGCAGGAAACCACTGAACTGAGAACAGGACCCCTGTTGAAGGAATCAGAGAAAAGAACTGGAAGAGCTTGAAGGAGCTCGAGACCCCATATGTACAGCAATGCCAACCAACCAGAGCTTCCAGGGACTAAGCCACTATCAAAAGACTATACATGGACTGACCCTGGACTCTGACCTCGTGGGTTGCAATGAATATCTAGTAAGAGCACCAGTGGAAGGGAAGCCCTGGGTCCTGCTAAGACTGAACCCCTAGTAGACTAGACTGTTGGGGAGAGGGGCAGCAATGGGGGGGAGGGTTGGGGAGGAACACCCATAAGGAAGGGAGGGAGGGGATGTTTGCCCGGAAGCCGGGAAAGGAATAACACTTTCGAAATGTATATAAGAAATACTCAAGTTAATAATAATAAAAAAAATAAAGTGTAAGTTATGCAATAATCATACAAATAAATGGCTTTGGTTGTCTCAGTTTCTTTTCCATTGCCGTAATAACGATAGTACATCAACACCAGCACCTTAGGAAAGAAGGCTATGTTTCTGCTCAGTTTAGAGTTATAGTCTCACTGTGCAGAAGTCATGGCTGTAGGAGCTTGAGGAGGCAGCTGCTCACATTGCATTCACAGATAGAATGAACTAGCAAAAACTGCTGATGCTCACATCACAATTTTTATTTTATTCGGTCTAGGATCCCTGTTCAAGGAGTATTTCCACTCACATTTAAGATGGGTCTTACCTTATCAATTAACCCTCCTCCAAAGTATGCCTGGAAATCTGTCTGCTGGCAACACTAACCATCACAATGACTTAGATTTAAAAGTTTAATATAATAGTCTTAATTAATATTAATCCCCACTTTTGTGCTCCTTAATAATCATTTATAGAGAAATGTTCAACAGAGAGAAATGGAGGAGAAAAAAGAGAGAGATGGAGTAGAAAAACAGACATTTTCTTTCCTTATTTTAACCATTGACTTTTAAAGGGGGAAAACATAGAATTGGAGGAAATCAAGTGAATTAAAATAAAGAATATTAGCCAGCATTTATCACATAGCACGTCCTTTCTATTCAACATTTTAGATATTAAGTGTTTTAAAGGAGAAAGGAGAGGCTCTGAGCTGTTAAACAACTTCCCCCAGAAAAGAGACAGTCAAAAGATAAAGCCACATCCTCATTGCAAAACAAGACACTACCGCCACCTAGGATTCAATGTACAGGCATGCGCCTTGCTCTCCCCACCTGGAGCACATGTACACATGCAACCTTGGTTGCCCTATAGTACCATTCTCATTAGTGCTTTGATTTGGGGGTGGGGGAATTAAAATTAAAATTAAAATCTGTTCTTCATACTGTTTATTTGTAAATACTTCAGCACGAGAAATCATTAGATAATATTACAGCTACTCTCCTACTGTTACCCATATATAGCCCTATTTATGTTTAGGACATGGCTGGGACTTAGAATGTTTAGAATCAGGAAGCAACTGAGGCTGTTAATTTACTCTTTGAGATAAAGATAAAGGCAATTATTTACAGTTGCCAACTGTTCTGTTTTCTTACCTCTGAACCATTTTGTTGCTTATTGGCTTGTTCTTTTTGTACCATTTTTTAAGGTACCAGGGCAAGGCCTGGCAGCACAGGCCTATAATCACAGTGGGGGTGGGGGAATCAGGAGTTCAAAGTTATTTCTAGTATATAGTAACTTTAGCTTAAGCCTGGACTATGTGAAACCTCTCTCAAAAACATTATGCATGCACAAGTTGTAAGATTTGAACCAAAATTCAAATTTCAATAACAATTTTTTTCAAGGTCATATAAGATTAAAAGAAAAACTGGATCTTTCCTGCCATAGTGCTCCATAGTAAGCTCCCAAAGACAAGTTTAACCCCCAGTGGGGCTTGTGGAGAGATCGGAATCTTGCTCTTGTCATGTCTGCTCATGCACTGCCTGTGTGTGTTTGCCTACAGTGGACCTGGACAGGCTCAATGATGATGTCAAGCGTTACAGTTGCACTCCCAGGAATCACTCGGTGAATCTCAGGGAGGAGCTGAAGCTGACCAACGCAGTCTTCTTCCCACGATGCCTCCTTGTGCAGCGCTGTGGTGGCAACTGTGGTTGCGGAACTGTCAACTGGAAGTCCTGCACGTGCAGCTCAGGGAAGACAGTGAAGAAGTATCACGGGTAAACCATCTGCATGATCTATCAATCTGCATCATCTTACATCTATGGCGTTTTGGTAGATGGTGCCACTTAATGTGGTTGGTCAATGGGCTAAAGAGATGGTTTGGTGGTTAAGAGCACTTGCTACCCACAAACTTAGAAAGAGTACAGGAAATTATATTTTCTACACTCTGTGTTCAAGGAGGAATAGGAGGAATCCTAAGAAAGAACATGAGTCAGAAAACCTACAAAACTAAAAAATATTCATTTATGTATTTATTTAGTAGAATTTATTTATTTATTTATTTATTTATTTATTTATGTGTGTGTGTGTGTGTGTGTTGTATGAGTGTTTTATGTGCCTGTGTACATCTATATGTAGATGATAGAGGACCTGTGGTGTCCTCTGCTATATTAGCTTGAACTGGGGTCTCTCACTGAACATGGAGCTGGCTAACCTGGCAGTCTACAAGTCCCAGTGATTCCCCCATCTCTACCTGTCACAGAAATTGGGTTCAGTTCCCAGTACACACATGGTGGCTCACAAATTCCCCTTCCAGTAGTCCCATAGGATCTAATGCCTCTTTTGGCCCCCACATGTACTCCACACATGATGCACATATACACATGCAGACAAAGTGTTAATACACATAAAATGAAAATAATGAAATCTGTAAAAAGAAATGTGATTGCCTAATTGTTAACCCAGGCAAAGATGTTGTCAGGAGCTAAAATTCTACTGAGCTAATTCACAATGATTAATTGCATCCTGAAGAAGGGAATCTGGGTTTCAGAGTACAATGGACCATAGTGTGTTAGATTATATAACTGCCTGTATGATAAAGTGTTGGTCTGTGTACCAGACGCTATCTGCAGATATCTCGGACCTGGTGGGAGCATTCAAGTACAAGGGGAGAGGGAGGACACAAGCAGAGAGCGGGCAATGCAACCACCTCAGATGCTCTGGTACTTCTGTTGCTCCAGCTGCCACCACTGTTGCTCCAAGAGACTGTGCTGTGCCAAGATAAGCTGGCCGGAGACTCAGCAAGCAAGCAAGGTGCAGGAGAAGCTTCTAGCCTCAAAAGCTTCAGGAGAGCATTTTCTTCCCCAGCAGGTGTTATAGGTCTTAAACGACAGATACTCTCAGATAATGGAGTTATTCTCACACATACCTTTATTCCTTCTAGATAGGATCTTGTATACATCTTGGGGGTGGGTTGGGGTCTGACAGAAGATGATTTGTATTGGCTTGGTGTGAGATGTTAGGAATGCCTCTTATTAAATCTTATTTAGTCCTGGTGGTCGTATATATGTGGGCCACATGTGAAACAGGCTCTGAATATCCATTCCTTCAGTCTCTGCTCCAAACTTTGCCTCCATATCCACTCCTATGAATATTTTTGATCCCCCTTTGAAGCATCTGTATTTTGGTCATCCTTCTTGAGATTCATGTAGTCTGTGGACTGTATCTTGGGTAATTCGAACTTTTGGGCTATTTTCCACTTATCAATGAGTGCAAACCAGGTGTGTTTTTCTGTGATTGGGTTACCTCACTCAGGATGATATTTTCCAGTTCATTCCATTTGCCTATGAATTTCATAAAGTCATTGTTCTAAAATCTGAGTAGTACACCATTATGTAAATGTACCACATTTTCTGTATCCATTCCTCTGTTGAAGGGCATCTGGGTTCTTTCCAGCTTCTGGCTATTATACATAAGGCTGCTATGAGCATAGTGAGCTTTGAACATAGAGCTTTGTTGTATGTTGGAGCATCATTTGAGTATATGCCCAGGAGTGGTAGAGCTGGGTCCCCAGGTAGTGCAATGTCCAATTTTCTAAGGAACCTAAAGACTGATTTCCAGAGAGGTTGTACCAGTTTGCAACACCACCAACAATGGAGGAGTGTTCCTCTTTCTGCACATGCTGGCCAGGATCTGTTGTCACCTGAGTTTTTGATCTTAGCCATTCTGACTGGTGAGAGGTGAAATCTCAGCATTGTTTTGATTTGCATTTCCCTGATGACTAAGGATGTTGAACATTTCTTTAGGTGCTTCTCAGCCATTCGATATTCCTCAGCTGAGAATTCTTTGTTTAGCTCTGTACCCCAATTTTAATAGGGATATTTGATTCTCTGGAGTCTAACTTCTTGAGTTCTTTGTATATTTTGGATATTAGCCTTCTATCAGATGTAGGACTGGTGAAGATCTTTTCCCAATCTCTTGGTTGCTATTTTGTCCTAATGACAGTGTCCCTTTGCCTTATAGAAGCTTTACAGTTTTATGAGGTCCCATTTCTCAATTCTTGATCTTAGAACATGAGACATTAGTGTTTTGTTCAAGCAATTTTCTCCAGTGCCCATATGATCGAGATTCTTTCCCATGTTTTCTACTATTGATTTGAGTGTATCGGGTTTCATGTGGAGGTCCTTGATCCACTTGGAATTAAGCTTTGTACAGGGTGAAAAAAATGGATCGATTTGTATTCTTCAACATGCTGACCTCTAGTTGAATCAGCATCATTTGTTGAAAATGCCATCTTTTTTCCAATGTTTAGTTTTAGCTCCTTTGTCAAAGATCAAGTGACCATAGGTGTGAAGTCAGGGATGGTGATTTCCCCAGAAGTTATTTTATTGCTGACGATAATTTTTGCTATCCTGGGTTTTTTGTTATTCCAAATGAATTTGCAAATTGTTCTAACTCTATGAAGAATTGAGTTGACATTTTGATGGGGATTGCATTGAATCTGTAGATTATTTTTGGCAAAATGGCAATTTTTACTATATTAATCCTGCCAATCCATGAGCATGGGAGGTCTTTCCATATTCTGAGATCTTCAATTTCTTTCTTGAGAGACTTGAAGTTCTTATCATACAGATCTTTCACTTGCTTGGTTAAAGTCACACTGAGGTATTTTATGTTATTTGTGACTTCTGTGAAGGATGTCATTTCCCTAATTTCTTTCTCAGCCTGTTTATCCTTTGAGTACTGCTTTGTTTGAATTAATTTTATACCCAGTCAATTTGCTGAAGTTGTTTATCAGGCTTAGTAGTTCTCTGGTGGAACTTTTAGAGTCACTTAAGTATACTATCATATCATCTACAAATAGTGATGATTTGACTTCTTCCTTTCCAATTTGTATTCCTTTGACTTTCTTTCATTTTCTGATTGCTCTAGTGAGGAATTTGAGTGCTATAATGAATAAGTTGGGAGAGAGTAGACAGCCTTGTCTAGTCCCTGAGTTTAGTGGAATTGCTTCAAGTTTCTGTCCATTTAGTTTAATGTTAGCTACTGGTCTGCCATATATTGCTTTTACTATTTTTAGGTATGGGCTTTGAATTCCTGATCTTTCCAGGACTTTTACCATGAAGGGGTGTTGAGTTTCATCATATGCCTTCTTAGTGTCTAATGAAATGATCATTTTTTTATGTGGATTACGTTGATGGATTTCTGTTTATTGAACCATCCCTGTATCCTTGGGGTGAAGCTTACTTGATCATGATGGATGATCATTTTGATGTGTTCTTGGATTTGGTTTGTGAGAATTTTATTGAGTATTTTTGTGTATTTTGAGTATTTTGCACCCTCTGTGCTCTCTGGTTAGTCTGGCTAAAGGTTTATCTATCTTTTTGATTTTCTCAAAAGACAAGCTCCTGGTTTTGTTGATTCTTTGTATAGTCCTTTTTGTTACTACATGGTTGATTTCAGAACTGAGCTTGATTATTTTCTGCTTTCTACTACTCTTGGGAGTATTTGCTTCTTTTTGTATTAGAGCTTTTAGGTGTGCTGTCAAGTTGCTGATGTATGCTCTTGCCTGATTCTTTCTGCAGGCACTCCAAGCTATGAGTTTTTCTCTTATCACTGCTTTCATTGTGTCCCATAAATTTGGGTATGTTGTTCCTTCATTTTCATTAAATTCTAAGAAGTCTTTAATTTCTTTCTTTATTTCTTCATTGACCAAGTTATCATTTAGTAGCGCATTCAACTTCCATGTATATGTGGGCTTTCTGCATTCCTGTTGTTATTGAAGACCAGCCTTAGTCCATGGTGATCTGATAGGATTCATGGGATTATTTCTATCTTCTGGTATCTCTTGAGGCCTGTTTTGTGACCAATTATATGGTCAGTTCTGGAGAAAGTACCATAAGGTGCTGAGAAGAAGGTGTATGTTTTTGTTTTAAGATAAAATGTTCTGTAAATATCTTTTATGTCCATTTGGTTCATAACTTCTGTTAGTTTCTCTATGTTTCTGTTTAATTTCTATTTCTATGATCTGTCCATTGATGTGAGTGGGGTGTTGAAATCTTCTACTATTATTGTGTGAGATGCAATGTGTGATTTGAAATTTAGTAAGGTTTCTTTGATGAATGTAGGTGCCCTTGCATTTGGAGCATAGATATTTAGGATTGAGAGTTCATCTTGGTGAACTTTTCCTTTGATGAATAGGAAGTATCCTTTCTTATCTTTTTTTGATGACTTTGGTTGAAAATCAATTTTATTCAATATTAGAATGGCTACTTCAGCTTGTTTCTTTGGACCATTTCCTTGCAAAGTTGTCTTTCAGCCTTTTTCTCTGAGGTAGTGTCTATATTTGTCACTGAGGTGTGTTTCCTGTATGCAGCAAACTGTTGGGTCCTCTTTACATATCCAGTCTATTATTCTATGTCTTTTTATTGGGAAATTGATCCATTGATGTTAAGATATATTAAGGAATAGTGATTGTTGCTTCCTGCTATCTTCATTGTTAGAGGTAGAATTATGTTTGTATGTTGTATTATGTTTCATTGCAAGGAGATTACTTTCTTACTTTTCCTAGGGTGTACTTTCCTTCCTTGTGTTGGAGTTTTCCATCTATTATCCTTTGTAGGGCTAGATTTGTAGAAAAATATTGTGTAAATTTGGTTTTGTCATGGAATATCTTGGTTTCCCCATCTATGTTAATTGAAGGTTTTGCTGGATATAGTAGCCTGGGCTGGCATTTGTGTTCTCTTAGGGTCTGTATGACATCTGCCCAGGATCTTCTGGCTTTCATAGTCTCTGGTGAGAAGTCTGGTGTAATTCTGTTATGTTTGCCTTTATATCTTACTCAACCTTTTTCTTTTACTGCTTTTAATATTCTTTTTCTTTTTTGTGCCTTTGGTTTTTCTATTATGTGACAGGATGAATTTCTTTTCTGGTCCAATCCATTTGGAGTTCTATAAGCTTCTTGTATGTTTATGGGCATCTCTTTCTTTAGGTTAGAGAAGTTTTCTTCTATAATTTTGTTGAAAATATTTAATGGCCCTTTAAGTTGGGAGTCTTCACTCTCTTTTATACCTATTATCCTTAGGTTTGATCTTCTCATTGTGTCCTGGATTTCCTGTATGTTTTGGGCTAGGAGCTTTTTGCATTTTCCATTATCTTGGACAGTTATTTTGATGTTTTCTATGGTATCTTTTGCACTTTATATTCTCTCTTCTATCTCTTGTATTCTGTTGGTGACGCTTGCATCTATGACTCCTGATCTCTTCTCTAGGTTTTCTCTCTTCAGGTTTGTCTCCTATTGTGCATTCTTTACTGTTTCTGTCTCCATTTTTAAATCCTGGACAGTTTTTTCAATTCCTTTACCTGTTTGGTTGTGTTTTCCTTTAATTCTTAAGATATTTTTATGTTTCCTCTTTAAGGACTTCTGCTTGTTCACTTTTGTTGTCCTGTATTTCTTTAAGCGATTTATGTATGTCCTTCTTAAAGTCCTCCATCATCATCATAATATCCAAATCTTGCTTTACTGGTGTGTTTTGATATCCAGCATATGCTTTGGTGGGAGATCTGGGCTCTGATGATGCCAAGTAGTATTGGTTTCTTTTGCTTAGGTTCCCGTGCTTGCCTCTCAACATCAGGTTGTCTCTGGTGTTAGTTTGTCTTGCTGTTTCTGGCAGTGGCTTGACCCTCCTATATGCCTATGTATCAGCACTCCTGTAGACCTATTTTCTTTCAGCTGGATCTGGGAACAGAGAGCTCTACTCTCATGTGTGTAGGCACTCCTAGCGACTGGCTTTCAGCTCAGAGCACTTTTTATTGCATAAATGTTGAATTAGTCTGTCTTTTGTTTTTCTGGAAATGCTTATTGTTCCTAAATAGCATTCACCACTACCTGGAAATTTAGCTCTTGACTGTGAAAGAAGTAAACAAAAGTAAATGTAAAGATCAACATCAGGGGAAACAAAAGAGTGAGCAATGTTTCTAATAGTGAGAATACAGCTACCTGAGCACTGGGGCAGCCAATGCTGTGAGAAAACATTTCTTGCTGAGTAAACTGTGAGCCACTTACTGAGCAGACTGTGTGCCACTGCAAGTCATGTCTGTAGGGAGACTTTTCTGCTGTATTCATAGATATTGAACCAAGGCACCAGGGTCAGGAAGAGGGGAAAAATCCATGAAAATGTGCTTAAAAATACTCACTGCCATATGAAGCAGATGCAGTTTCAGACACTAAGAAGAGACAATATGGACAATAGTACTTAGTGAATGATCATGAGGATCCAACAAAACAAAGGAATTCACAGTCAGTCCCTGAAAGCAAGACTCTCCATTTGGATAGCAGGTTTTGAACTGGGCATGGTGGGTTAAGTTTGTAATCCCAGACTTTAGGAAGTACAGGCAGGAGAATTTATACAAATTAGAGGTCATTCTAGGCTATATAATAAGTTCCAGGCTAACTTCAACTGCAGAATGGGACCCTGCCCAAAATAGATAGATATATAGATGGATGATGGATAGATAGATAGATAGATAGATAGATAGATAGATAGATAGATAGACAGACAGAGAGTTATAGATATAGATATGCCGTAGGTAGATACATAGGTACATACATACATACATACATACATACATACATACATGCATAGACGGGTGATAGATAAATAAAATATTAGTTTGGGGTAGGTGCTTTTGTTTCAATTGTTGTCGTTGTTGCACATCAACACTGATGTGTACCTCTCACAACAGTGGCCACTTTCAACTTAGGAAAGTGGAACTTAACATTTTACGCCCACAAAGAATGTATTTTCTTAGTCTTAAGAATAGTTGATTCCACCCATTGCTTTCAAAGGAAACATAGAATCTGTTCTCATATCAGTAGGGTGCTGTCTCCCCTCCTTATTGTGTCTTGTTTCTGTGTGAACTGATGAACTCCAGATTGGAGGTTGTCCTTCAGTCTCAAAGTGTTGGAGCTCTGTCCTGTTTTCCAAAAAAGGTTAAATGTGGTGCTTAGTCAATGGTGGAAGTCAAAATAATCTAGAAAGCGACAAGGTCGCATAGTAATGGTGAGCAACAATGTGCAAGTCTAGGCTTTAATGTATTTGTGGTCTGCTTTCCTTTTATTTCCACCCTAAGGGAAGAGTGGCTTGAATTTTTTTTTCATATTCCTTTCTTTGGAAGCTCCCAATAAGAATGTTGCATTGCAGAGAGTTGGTTCTGAGTAATCTGAAAGGTCCAGACAGCATTCTCTCCCTGGTTCTTCTGCACACTATGACAGTCTCTGCTCACTACAACAGTCAGTGTACACTAACACAGTCATCCCTGGGCTGCTTTTCACCATTCATAGAGAAAGAGGGAAGCCCTTGATCCCGCTGGTTGTGAGTTATAAAACATTAGCATTCTATTGAATGGGCAATGTCCTATATGAACTGCCCCTGCCCAGCACAGTATAGAAACACCCAATAGCATTAATCACTCTGTCAGGCACACCTGAAACAAACATGCCTGTCAGCTCCCATAGTAATCTCCAAAAGCAGCCTGAAATGTTCCCTGACAGTCTCTATCAGGAGCATTTTGGAAGACAGGAGACACTTTCTTCCATTACCAGAAACAGGCATAGTCTGAGCTTCATCTCATTAAGAGAAATCCAAGCCCTTTATTCTATTAGGTCTGTGCCTGTATTCTTACCTCTGCTACATTAAAGGTAGTTTCCTATTCCATGCTCGCAGTTGATGAGATGTGAAATGAGTTTCTATGAGAGATGATGGCCTTAAGTAAAGGGATCCATCACATCTGCAGACACCAAATTCAGACACTATTGCTATTTCCAAGAAGTGCTTGCTGACAGGAGCCTGGTATAGCTGTCTCCTGAGAGGCTCTGCCAGAGGCTGACCAATACAGATGCTCACAGACAACCAGCCAATGGAAGAGTTAGAGAAAGGACTAAAAGGAGCTGAAGGGGTTTGCAACACCATAGGAAGAAAAACCATATCAACCAACCAACCAACCAACCCTCCCAGATTTCCCAGGGACTAAACCACCAACCAAAGAGTACACATGGACAGACCCATGGCTCCAGCTGCATATGTAGCAGAAGATTGCCTTATCTGGCATCAGTGGAAAAGAAGGCCCTTGGTCCTGTGTGCGCTTGATGCCCCAGCATAGGGGAATGCTGGGGCAGTGAGGTCGGAGTAGGTGAGTAGGTGGGGAAGCATCCTCATAGAAGCTGGGTGGGTGGGGCATGAGATGGGATAGAGGGATTGTGTAAAGGAAACCGGGAAGGAGGATAACATTGGAAATGTAAATAATTAAAATAACCAATTGAAGAAAAAGAACTTGTCACATAATGAGCTTGTAAACTTCCCTACAAGTATTTCAGTGCTCAACATTCGGAGAAAAGAATGTGCACAATTAGAGAGCTCTTGGTGACACCAACATTGTCACTATTTGCATGAGGTAGGATACTTCTCTTGCAGTGGGGTTAGCACTCTTTGGGACAGGACAATGTTATTTTCTGTTTTCAAACTCCAGATGCTAGGGAGATGGGTTAATGAATGATAGTATAGGGCATGCAATCCTGAGGACCTGAGTTCAAATCCCTGATACCCACATAAAACCTGGGGATGAACACATCTGCCTACAACCCCACTTACATAACAGGCAGAGATGCAAGGCTGGGGAATTACTGGAATTTGTCATCTGCCAACCCAGCTCCATGTTCAGGGAGAGATAATATGGCAGTGAGTGTAGACCAGGACACCAGAAGTCCCTTATCATCTACATGTAGATGTACACAGGCACACGTAACACAGACGTAACACACAAACACACACAAACACACACAAACACGCACACCAATAAATGAATAAATAAATAAATGCTAATACATACTTTTAAAAAATTTTATAAGTTCCTGATTCATTTTCTTTCCTAGCATTCCTCATAGTCATCTTTGAACACAGATAACAGAAATGCATATAGATTTGAGGCGTTTCATATGATACAGGACCCATTACAAAGAAAGGAAGACCCTAACAAACAAATCAGCCTGAGTGGAGTTATATGTAGCAGATTAAGTGGTGGGGGATTATGAGCCCATGCAGATGAACTGGGGGAGTGTCAGTCAGTCCATGATGATAAATGCTCCTCTGTCTGCTTTTGTCAGTCTTGTCCTATGTCACTTGTAGGTTACACACCTCATATGAGGGTCACTTCTTTCATCAGGATTTGGGGTTCATGTGAGAATTTCTCATTCTGCCTTAGGAAGGTTATAACTTATTTCAGAGGAGATAGCTGTGAGTGGCTCTCCAATGACTTCTTTCCTTCTGAAAGATAATTCAAGTAGTGACTCTTTAAAAAAAAAAATAAGGCTCACGGCTGGGGCTATAATTCATACACACGTCAGACCCTAAACTCAATCCCACTACTGCCAAATAATTGTAATAATAATAATAATAATAATAATAATAATAATAATAAATTTAACAATGTTATTTTTGTTCTCTCCTTCATAATATAATAAACTATCTATCATTGTTTAGATTCAAGGCCACAGACATTGAGTCAATAGTCAAAAAACTTTGGAGACAAGATAAATTTATTTTATTTGTTTATTTTCTCTGTCTTTCCCCTCTTCTACTGATAATAGTGTGATGCTATATTAGTATGGGTTCTCTAAAGGAACAAGATTGATAGGAGTGTGTGTGTGTGTGTGTGTGTGTGTGTGTGTGTGTGTGTGTGTGTGTGTGACAGAGAGGGCAAGAGAGAGAGACCATGTTTACGTTAGTGTATGAAGCTTTGCTTGCCTCAGCCATCATAATATGGCATCAAACACCTGTAGGTTCCTAGAAAGCAAATGTTCTTTGTTCAAACCTGCAAATGGAAATGCTGGCTCTGATATCCATAAAGCAATCAACAACACAGTAGGGATGCCTAGGGAGACAAACACTTAGTCTAAGATGCTAATAAAACATGCTACAGTATTTAGGGTGAGTCCTCACAAGACAACTCAGGCAATCAAGACAGTTCCTCAGTTTAAGATCCCAACTTATTGATTTTACTATATGGCAAATTGGCATTAAAACTAACCAACACATATTAGCTTAGCTGCCTGCACTGTCCAGTGGAACTTAAGGGCATGAACTCTGTATATTGGCACAACCTAAGATGGGGCTGAGGGAGGAAGAGTTCCAGGTAACTTATGACTGTTAAGCACCTTACACCTGCAGAATGCAGAGAGAACTAAATTTTCACATGAAATTCTATCCTAAGTAATTGAAATGTAAATCGCCCCATGGGCCCAGAGATACCATGTTGTGTAGAGCTAAGGCCATCGCTGTCACTATTTATGGTAGTGCTTCTCAGCCTTCCTAAGGCTACAACCCTTTAAGATATTACTCATGTTGTGGTGTCCCCAACCACAAAATTATTTTCATTGCTACATCATAGCTATAATTTTGCAACTGTTATGAATCATAATGCAAATATCTGCATTTTCTTGTGATCTTGGACAACCCCTCTGAAAGGGTCATTTGATCCCCAAAGGATCACCACCCTCAAGTTGAGAACCACTGCCTTATGGCATCTGGAATCATCCTTGCCTCTTTGTATGTTGATGTAAAATTTTATATTAAAAACTGGCATCTGGTTGTGGTGTGGAGGCTAGGGGACGTAGGCGGTCATTTATCCCTGAAATACGAAGATCTGGTGCGGGGTGTTGCATGCGCAGACAGCATGGATAAAAATGGAGTTTAGTCATTTTCAGAATGATGAAAATAACACTTGTGCTTCTGCTCATGTGGGGGTGTGAGGTGACTCACAGCATCCTTGTGTAAACCACAAGGCAAGTGTGCGGAGGACTCTAAGAGTCAATGGTCTGATGGTCTCTACCATAGCTACTCACCCTGCTCACTTACTTACCAAGTGAAAGGACTCACTGTTTCAGTACTGCAACATATGTATACCCTTTCTGTCTCCAGCTAGCTTCATACCAGGTCTTCTTGAACAACCTTAGCAAACCTGCTAGGAACATGACCCTCTCTAGACCATAAATAAGACCTGAAGGAATTCTAGAACATCATGCAAGCAGGCTTCCATGTTTTCCTGCAAAAGAGAGGCTAAATATGCTTGCAGAGTTCCTCTAAAGTGCTATTAAAACGATTTTACCATTTAATTATATAAAGGTTCCCATGGTGATTTATATAAAGCTTGTAATTGAAACAAACATCTACAGATGTCAAGGTTGCCTTTTTGGAAGCTGTAAACATTTTCTAAACCCTCATTGTAACTCAGGTCTCTGTCACCTTTAAACTTCTGCGTATCATTTTAACTGTTTGCCAGCTCTCTTTAGCAGTCCTGTGTCTTAGACATGACTTCCTTCTCAGCCCCTGCTAAATCATCACCCAGGGAAAGATTTCTATTCCAAATTCCTTTCCTAAAACACTTGAGTTTCAGACTAATTCCCTGCTGTTCTTAGAATGCTTGAATCTATACATTCATATGGTGTCTTTACATGTAAAAGAAGCCAATACAAAAGCAAAAAATAGGAATTTGTTTGTGTTTCTATTTGCTTGTTTGTTTGTTTTTTGTTTGTTTTCTTAAGGAGTTGACCCTCTGTTAAATACTGTCTGCCTTTGAAGTTAGAAAAAAATCTTAAATAATGGCTTAATGATTTAGGTTTATGTAATGCATTCTCCATAAGACACGTACTTGTATTTCTATACCAGCCAATGATTTGAGAACTGTTACAAAGTTTTAACAACTTTTTTTATATTCCCAATAAACAAGAGCTCAACTCAGCAGAGAGCTTTTTGTGCCTGGCATTGTTTTATTAGTGTAATATCTTTATAGCAATGACTCATCCGCTGGTTTATTGGCAACAAGACAAAGGATTGCAGTTAACCACCTTGTGCGACTGTGACACCGGTAATTTACAAACCTGAGCATCTCTGATTTTGTGGCATAAAAACCATTGCCTGAATCTGTCCACTTAATGAATTTCAATGTTCCTGTCTTCATGTGGTTTTTCCAGACATTGAATGGGAGTCAGGATTTCCATTTTCACCCACAGGTTCTGAGCCATGACTGGCTGCCCCTCAGCAGATTTTGATTTTTGTGTGTATGCTTGCAGCTGTGAATCCTGGCTTGGAAAATGGGAAAGCATTTTGTGATATCACCTATTACCAAGCTCCTTTGGCTGCTGTAATTAATTCAATGGTTCCTTACCTTTAAAGGTAGTCAGGTAACCCATAACCCACCAGTTTGCACTCTTTGATAAAAGCTTTTCATTTTTCTTTTAACTTTCAATGCTCCCTGAAACCAGCCTTGCTTTCTACATCCTTTCAACACTGTGAACCTGAACTTAAGACTATTACATGGTCTGAGAGCTTTGAACATCAGGTACTAAAGCTGTCCAATTTCCATTTTGTTCAAAGAGTGCTTTTCTGACTTGTCTGGGGAAAGTGCCTGCCATTTTTTTTCTTATCAGCAAAGCACATATATACTATGCTCTTATAGCTTATTATAAAACACAGGGGAAAATTCCTGAACAGTCAGAGGACCAGGTAAACTACCAGGCTTTTACTCTTATCCCAAACATTCACTTTGCCATCGAATGGGAAAGCAGATAAAGGAAGCACTGATGTATAGGTGCCTGCCACTGAAATCATCTGTCCTTGATAATGGTCTTCTTTAAGCACACACATGAGGGTACTCAGCTTCTTAGAAACCATGTTACTTCCTAGGATCCCTAATCCTGTTTACATTCATATAGTCTGAAAATATTTTGGAGAAATTCTTGGTGAGACCAGCCTCAACTCATGTCCTGTCCAAAACAGTCCTTCCAAAACTGGCAGTTTTCCTGTTCTGAGCAGTATGAGTTCATATCCTGGAGTAGATTTCTTACTTAGATTTTTATTGAAGGACAAGGCCTATGTATAAGATTGCTCTGGTCTCTTCCACATTGCCATATGTATCTTGCTTTGCCTCCTGTGTTTGTTGGAGGCTAGAACACAGGGAAGATGTGAAAGAAATCTCTTCATATCTCTCCACATCAACAGCAACACCTAGCTTCTTCACTGACGTGTACTTCAGGGTCTACTTTTTTGGATAAGGACCTGGTTTAGGCCACCTCAAGTTTATTTCATTCTGGTTCTCCTAAGTACTAGCTCCATGACCCTGTTTAAGCATATGACTTAATCCCTTTCTTAATGTGTGAATTAAATTATGTGTGCAGCTAATTCATTTAGCAAATAAGCCCATACTTGCAGAGTCACTTACAACATGGTCTGGTGTCTAGGACATACTCAATGTTGGCAAGAATGTTTACCGCCATTGTACTATCCAATTAACAAAGAGAACATAAAAATTCATGTGGAAGTATATGATGCCAATTATGCACACATAATTACATCATAGAAAATAACAAGTCAATCTTCTGTAAAACTGTCACCAGAACTGACAGGACCATAGTCTTTTATTTTTCTATTTTTATTTTTGGAATCATTCTTTTGAAACAAACTCCAGTTCCCTCAATGTAATGAACATAAAAATCAATGGCTTACTCTCTTCCTCACTGGAGAGCCCACGACACCACACAGTTAAAGGCTAAATAAACAGAGACAGTGGATGGGGATGCTCAATGCTGAGGAGTCTGGGTATAGTTGTTCCTAATTCATGCTCTGGGTTTGATTAAGATATTTAACATTGACTGTGAGAGCAATGAAATGTCTAAGACTACAATTCCAAGTGCAGAACTCTGAAGATGCCATGGGAACTTATACAGGCATTAAAGTGAGCTCCCCCATGTAATCTTCAGTGAGGACCAAAATATACATTGGTAGCAAGGCATAACAAGCCTCACTACACTGCACACTTGGGATCAGGCAAAGCTATAGATACAGAAGGAAATAGGAAGTATATCACAGAGACACGTTGTCAGAATTCTAGAAGGTAGGAGAGAACATCCTGGCCTAGGGCCTGTGTCACCAGAAGAATGTAGATGAAGGACTTCCCTGCCTTGAAAGCTTTGCCTGTGTAATTGTAAAACAGGCACATCCAAAGCTCCCTATCATGCAACAAACAGTGACCAAAAATGGGGAAACCTAGTTACACTTTTGGCAAAGGGTAAGGGGCTAAATAATTGTTTGTCAGTATCATGATGAAGAAAGGAACAGATAAAATGTACAGGCCAGTGGAGCCTAACTACGGAAAGAAGAGGAGCAATGATCTGTGAATGAGCTCTAAAGGTGAGTTTGTGGCACTACCCCATATTGTCCTGGGACAGTGTTTGACCCAGAAACACCTACAGTCATCTTCCTACTAAAGCTGAGGCAGGGGCATTATTTGTGGCAGAGTAGATTCCTGCATGTTGCATGGTCAATGGTTATTTGCAGAAATGTCTACATAGGCTTGTTCCAACAGCAAGCTTACTCACTCATTAGGAGAAGGGGAATGGGTGACTGGCATTTGGTAGACTTAAACCCAAGGGCTTTCTAACAGGAAATACACTTCTTATCCTTTACCATAGGTACTGAAGTTTGAGCCTGGACATTTCAAAAGAAGGGGCAAAGCTAAGAATATGGCTCTTGTCGATATCCAGTTGGATCATCATGAGCGATGTGATTGCATCTGCAGCTCAAGACCACCTCGATAAAACACTATGCATTGAGCATGCAAGGACCTTTAGGTTAAGAATACATGGTAAGAGACCCTTGTCCCACCCTAAGGAGCCAGAATTTCTTCTAATCTACAGTACAGTGAATACATATGGAAATGTTGCTTTGTTAGGGCCATAGCAAGAAAAAGCATGTATCATCCATTTCTATATCTGTAAACATGGGAATTCACTTATTAATAGTATGTGAAGATATGCATGTATACCCGGATATATGTCTAGCTCGATGTGTGTAAATAGATGAAATACTTTATTCAGTATATTTATTGACTTCCTCCAGAGACAAATGATTAGATTATTACTTTGATATTTTGTCAAACATATAAAACGTGTTTTAAAAATTCAAAAGATAAGTTTATTCTAAAACTTTCTGTCAAAATGTACCAGATCTTGCTCTCGTAAAGAAGGCATTTGTCCATTAAATGAAAACTAAGACATTCTTATGTGTATACCTTAATTATGTGGAGAAAAATACATAGTTTCTGTCAATAAAAACAAGTTTTTAAATATTTTCTTCATGAGATGCACTACTCACCTACAAATGTGGACAGTAATTATCTGTCTCCATGACAATACCAAAGTAATATGGAATAGTTAACAACTAAGTCCTCTTTAATGTATTTTCTCAATGCAAGCTAATCCACTGAGCACCATTCTCAATGAATTGTTCAGGGGATTGTTGTGATGATAGGCAAACAATAGGTTGCTACAGAATTTTTGAACTTTTTTATTTTAAAATCTGCAGAAAAGCAAGTGTTTTCAGAAAGAGCATGCAATTACACTTGAGCCTTTCAACATAATAATCATGGCAAGACTTAAGAGATGGAAAGTCAGAAATAAGCAACATAACTGAAAATCAGATGGGCTGTTTGATAAGGTCTACATTTAAAAATGGGTCGAAGTCTTCTAAACTATGCCAATAATTTTTCTGTTTTGCTCTTGCATTTCTATCTTTGCAATATATACACATGAACTTATATCATGTTACATGAAACAAGCTATCATGGAATATTTATAGCCTAAAAGTGTTCATGTATTAACAAAACAAGTAACTTTTATTGGTGTAAATCTCTAATCCTATACTTAAGAGTCTACATACTTATTTCTGAATCAGCAGAAATTAATTGCGAGATCTCGTATTCTTTTCAAGTCTTCAGGCAGCTGTAGGTTGTGGAGGCACACGTTTGGTTCTGCCGTCCCACGGAAAAGCTTTTTGTTCTGGTTATTAGCAGTGAGAGTTGTTTCCTCAGTGGTTCCTCTATCTCTATTCTAATGAGTCCAGAAACAGGAAGTTGTTCATTGATCTCCAAACAAAATGGTTAGGAAGGAATCCTGAAGTCAAGTTAGCTTGGTTCTGCTCCCAGGAAACTACATTTTTCTTCCTGCCCTGAAAGTAGAAAAGAAAATGCATTTCTTCTGGGAGTTCAACACTACCCTGAGCACAGATTGTTTTGTTTCTGGCTCTGTGCACAGGCCGCTTTGGTCCAGTGTCAGATGAGTAGCATATACACACATACACTAAGTATGATGCTGTCCAAGCCACATTAATAGCTGTATTCAACCAACCTGTGCTTACTGACACACAACTTCTAAAGGTTCTATGCAATCAATTATGTGTCAGTTCTACTCAAATAATTTTTAAAATTAAGTAGCACATTGTTAAGTTGTCAAGCATGCCAGAGAGCAATGAGAAGTAAGCTAGGCCCACAATAAAAAGTTATTTTTTCCTCCATGGCCATTTACAAGCTTCCTGTGGAAGAGTGGCTTCCTATACAAACCTCAACTACATATTACATTACTCACTGTAGAGCTCACCATAGCTTCAGTATAAAACATTAGAGTCTTTTTTTTTTTTAATTCTTTTTTTTTTCGGGACCGAACCCAGGGCCTTGCGCTTGCTAGGCAAGTGCTCTACCACTGAGCTAAATCCCCAACCCCTAGAGTCTTTTTTTCAATAAACCTTCCAGGAGTCAGTAACCAACTCAAGATTTACCTGCATGGTTTTTTTTTTGTTTGTTTGTTTTGTTTTGTTTTGTTTTGTTTGTTTTGTTTTTTGTTTTTTGTTTTTTTAATTAGCTGCAAAGTAAACATACGAACTCCTCTGCTGCCTGTTCTCTTATGATTGTTTCATAAAGCCCAGTATCTTGGTTATCTGTTATCTATTGCACATCCAACGTGTAATAAATAAATGTTTCATTGCCATCTAAAGAGAAAGAATAAAAATAAACCATTGAACAAACTATATTCCAAACAAACTAATAACTACAGATCAGCATAGCTGACTCACCCAGAATAATACCTTCCATTCAATATGGTTTTATAGGGCAGAAAACTTTCTGAAGTGGAAGGTCTTTATGATTTTTTTTATCATATCAGTAACATGCAGCTTTTCCTCTTACAGTATTTTCTATAAAAATGTAAAATGCCTCTTATCTTTGTAAAAAATAAATACTGCTTTTGAACAAAACTACTCTGTAAGAAATAAATACTGCTTTTGGACAAAACTGCTCTGTTATTTAGTTCTGAATTGCAATTTTAAAAGCTATACAATATTATAAAGGGACTTTCACAAATGCATCTAAGGACAGTGGCAAGATGGGAGGGTTCTGAGAGGAGGAGTGCCTGCTTTGAGCCCACAGGCCTCCGTGCTGTTTGCCTCACAACTCAGGCAGCCATTTTTCATACTTCTCTCTCGCTGCTGATAGTCGTGGGTCTTCTTTGTTTCGCTCTGCAGTCAGCCTTTCAGTGAAGATGTTGCCGACCTAAGAAAGAGAGTTCCCATCCTCTTTATCACAGTCTCATCTCTCTCTCTTACCCACTCTTCCCTGTAATTTGTGGCTGGACACACAGCTAATGGGTCACTGCTGCCCGTTCAGAGAAACCAGCTCTGATCTGTTCCCCTGAAGGAGCATAGACCATGACCTTAAAGAAGACTCTCTTATGTACAAGAACACTTACTTTCAGGTTGGTCTTTGCTGTCATCCTGCTGGAGACAGAATGGCAGCTGCTAAGATCAGAGAAACCTTGCTTGACAGCTACAGATGGTTCAGAGAATATGTACAGAAATGTGTGTGTTAGATGACAAGAATTTTATCAGCAGAAATATGCACTAACGTGTTAACCAAGGGGTTAGAATCGGGAAAAGATTAAGCAGTACTGTATAAGACAGTTAATTCAGATAGCTTGGAATTTTATGTGAAGCATCATGAAAACGACATGCAAAACATTTAATGTAAATGCATTAAGAATTTAATTCCATCTCCTAAAGTGTACATGTGTCCAGTTTTGCTCCACTGTTAACTCGACAGATGTCCAAATGTCTCGTATTTGCAAACGATCTGGCACCACATTAAATTAAAATGTATAGATTAGTATTCATTCCTAAAACCCTAGAAAATGCCTTTTTGTTTATTGGCATCTCTGCAGAATATGCTGCAAAATAGAATATTTATAATGCATCACTTTTATTGACATTCACAAAACCCTGTTGTTTTTAAAGATCAGGTTGAGCACTGCAGAGGTCTACAAACACAGAAGACCCCTGAGATGTCTCAAAGGGAAATAGACATTCCTGGGTAAACAGCAAGTTGCTTAATTTAAGTTTGTTTTGTTTATTTTGACTTCATTTATTTGGTTTTTTTTGTTGCTGAAATTATATTTTCCTTTTTTCTTTTATTGAAAATAGATTTTTTTCATACAATATATTCAGATTTTAGTTTCTCTTCCCTCTACTCCTCCTAGTTCCTTCCCACCTCCCCTCCCACCCAGATCCACACCGTTTCTGTCTCTCCTTAGAAAACAAATAGGACTCTAAGGAACAATAATAAATTAAGTAAAATACAATAAGTTAAAACACAAACCAACAAATCAGAATAGAACAAAACAAACAGAAGTAAAAGAGCCAAAGAAAACAGACAAATTATATATATATGTGTATATATATATATATATATACACATACACACACACACACACGCACACACACACACACACACACACACACATGAATCTCATAAAAACACAAATCTGGAAGCAATAACGTATATCAAAGGACCAATACAAAAGGAAGAATACTTGATTTAAAATTCTGAGACAAAGAGTCCTCAAGGATGTCTTGGAGTTCATTTCAAATCGACCATGTACTGCTGAATGTGGCCTCCACTTAAAAGTAGTTTATTTCTCTAGTCAGACTCCTTTGGAGAATACCAATTTTCATTTGCAAATGGGTATCAACTAGAGATAGCTTCCAGGTTATGGATGGGGATGTGTGTCCACTTTTCAACACTGGGATCCCATCTTGTACAGGACTTGTGTATGCTATCTCACAATCCCTGTGAGTTTACATATGGATGAGTCATGCTGTGTTTGAAGGCCTTGTTTCCTTGCTGCCCTCGAGCCCCTCTTACACTCTGCTTCCTCTTCTGCAGGGTTCTCTGAGCCCTGAAAGCTACTATTTAATGGGGATATCCCATTTAGGGCTGAGTCTCTGCATTGTCTCACTTTGGATCTCTGTATTTGTTCCCACCTGCTGCATGGGAAAGCTTCTGTGACGCTGGCAGCTGAGTAAGGCACTGATCATTAGGAGTCATTTTGTTGTTGCTCCCTTAGCAGAACAGTACAATTCGATTTTACCCTAGGTCCCTGGGCTATCTAGTCTTAGGTTCTTGACTACCCAATTATGGTCAGATATGGGTTCCATCTCATAAAGTGGACATAAAATCTCATAAGGTGGACATAAATATACTCGGACATTGAATGATCACTCACACAATTTTTGTGCCACTATTGCACTAGCACATCTTGCGTGCAGGTCAGCATTGTAGATTTGATGGTTTGCAGCTGAGTTGACGTTTACCTTTCTCCATTGATATCAAGCAGAGGACCTTCCATGAACACTAGAAAATGAATGAAGGGTCTAGATAGGCACCAGCTTGACTTTTTATGATCAATGAGTTTTATAAGTGTTCGTTTAGCATTAGGGCCTTAACCACCAGTTTGTAAAGGGTAACCAATAGCATTGGCAATTGCTAGCTTGTGTGGTTTGAGATTTCCTTTAGGAACCCTTTGTCCAACAACATGATTTAGGAGGCTTCTATTACATTAGGTTTTCATACAAACCTTTATCTTAGCTGGGGCTTTATTGCTGTAAAGAGACACCATGACCACAGCAACTCATACAGAAAACATTTACTGGAGGCTGGCTTACAGTTCAGTTCATTATCATTATGGAGGAAAGCATGGTGGCATGCAGGCAGATATGGTACTGGAGGAGCTAAACATTCTACATCTTGTTCTACAAGCAGCAGGAAGAAACTGAGACACATTAGCCAAGCCTGAGTATCTGAGACACACTGTCTCCAACAATACCACACCTACTCTGGCAAGGCCACACCTCCTAATAGTACCCACTCCCTATGAGCCTTAGGGGCCATCCATTTTCATTCAAACCACCACACCCCTCAAATAGCCCTTAGTTTTAGCTGCTTCTACCCATATTCTCATCCTTGTACCTCATCCTTTTTCTTCCCTGTTTTCATTTGATCCTTCTATTTCCCATTCCTAGGGAGATTCATCACTTCTGACAGTCCCTCACTCTAACACCTAACCTCTGTGTTTATACAAACTATAACTCGATATCAATGACTTAACAGCTTGAATCCACACATAGTTGAATACATAGCATATTTATCTTTCTGGAGCTGAGTTACCTCCCTCAGGATGTTTTTCTAGTTCCACCATTTATCTATGAATTTCATGATTACTAATTGCTGAGTAATATTCCACTGTATAAATATACAATGTTTACTTTATCAGTTCATCTGTTTACCAACATCTAAGTTGTTTTGAATGTTTGGCTATTGTAAATAAAGCATCAGTGAACGTGGTTGAACAAGTGTTTCTGAAGCAGGAGGAAGGATCTTTTTTGGTACAGACCTAAGAGTGGTATAGCAGAATCTTGAGGTGGATGAATTAATTCCCACCATCCTAAGAAACTAAAATTCTGCTTTCCATAGTGGCTGTACAAGTTTTTACTGTAATCACAAGTGAATGAGTGTTCCCCTTATTCCACATCCTCACCAGCATTTGCTGTCATTTGTTTTATTGATTGTGGCCATTCTGAGTGGTGTAAGGAATATCAAAGTAGTTTGAATATGCATTTCTCTGATGGCCAAGGATATTGAACATATCCTTAAGTGATTGTTAACCATCTAAGTTTCCTCTTTTAAGAATTCTTTTATATATGTACCTCATTTTTAAAAATCAAGATATTTGAGATCCCATTTGTCAATACTTGATCCTAAAGCCTGAGCCACTGGTGTTCTGTTCAGGAAGTTTTCCCCTGTGCTGATATATGCAAGGTTCTTTATGAATTTCTCTACTTTTTTTGTCACTGGCCAAGATTAAAGGACTCATACTCTTCTAAAAAATTAATTTATTCTCTCATATATTATATCCCAACCTGTTTCCCCTCATTTCTGCTGCCCTCCTCTCATCTCCTCTAATTCCTCCACTTTCAGAAAAGGATAGGCCTCCCAGGGATATCAATCAAAAATGGAATATCAATCTACAATAAGATTAGGCACCTCTCTCATATTAAGGCTGGACAAGCAACCTAGTAGGAAGACAAGGGTCCCAAAAGCAGACAAAAGCAGGATTCTATGGAGGCAAAGTTTAGAGCAGAGACTGAAGGGACAGTCATTCAGAGCCTGTCACACATGTGGCGCATATATATATATATATATATATATATATATATATATATATATATATATATGTATACAGCCACCAAAACCAGATAAGATTGATGAAGCTAAGAAGCACAGGCTGACAGTAACTGGATATAGATCTCTCCTGAGAAACACAGCCAG
The DNA here is from genome assembly GCF_011064425.1 of Rattus rattus. Taxonomy (NCBI): domain Eukaryota; kingdom Metazoa; phylum Chordata; class Mammalia; order Rodentia; family Muridae; genus Rattus; species Rattus rattus. Next base: position 3,051,451 of record NC_046161.1, read on the forward strand.
AGCATGTCAAATACAAAGGGGAATGCTAACAGTAAACCACTGAACTGAGAATGTGACCCAGGTTGGAGGAATTAGAGAAAGGAATGAAAGAGCTGAAGGGGTTTGCAACCCCATAAGAACAACAACGCCAACAAGCCAGAGCTCCCAGGGACTAAACCACTACCCAAAGACTATTCATGGACTAACCGGGGCTCCAACTGCATATGTAGCAGAGGATAGCCTTGTTGGGCACCAATGGGAGGAGAAGCCCTTGGTCCTGCCAAGGTTGGACCCCCAGTGCAAGAGAATGTTGGGAACAGTAAGGGAGGATGGATGGGGAGGGGAAAGCCTTATAGAAGAAGGGGAGGGTAAGGGAATGGGGGCTTATGGACAGGAAACCAGGAAAGGGAATAACATTTGACATGTAAATAAAAGAAATATCCAATTAAAAAAATAGCATAGATAAATGTAGCCTTTACCTGTCATCAAAAAGAGTTCATTTTACAACCGAAGGATATTACTACAGAAAACCAGAAATAAAAAAACAGCAAGAAAGCAGGATTCATCCTCTTTTTCTTAGGACTCATACCCTTCATTGGCTTAATTAATGTCATGGTCTAGATCTTTCCCAAGGGTATCATTTCCGTATCATTTCATGGGCTGACTGAAATCAGAAATTAGATGGAAATCAGAGTTTTTCCTATTCTAATAGATTCAGTATATCTGGTTTTATGTGGAGGTCTTTGATCCACTTGGACTTGAACTTTACACAAGGAGATATGAATGGGTCAATTTGCATTCTTTTATATGCCAATTGTCACTTAAAAGCCAGCACCATTTGTTAAATATGCTGTCTTTTTTTCCACTGGATGGTTTTAGAGTCTTTGTCAAAGATCAAGTGACCATAGGTGTGTGGGTTCATTTCTGGGTCTTCACTTGTGTTCCACTGACATGCATGCCTGTCTCTGTACTAATACCATGCATTTTTTTTTATCATTATCATTCTGTAGTAGAGCTTGAGGTCAGGGATTGTGACTCCCCCAGAAGTTATTGTTGAGAATAGTTTTTGATTGGGTTTTTATTGTTCCAAATGAATTTGATAATTGTTCTTTCTATTTCTGTGAGAATTGAGTTGGAATTTTGAGAAGGACTGTACTGAATCTGTAGATTGCTTTTAATAAGATGGACATTTTCACTACATTAATCTTGATGATCTGTGAGCATGGGAGATCTTAGTTCTTTGACTTCTTTCTTCAGAGACTTGAAGTTCTTGTCATACAGATCTTTTACTTACTTGTCTAGAGTCAAACCAAGATGTTTTATATAATTCATTACTATTGTAAAGGGAGTAGTTTTCATAATTTCATTCTCAGCCTGTTTATCCTTTGAGTTAAAAAAGGGCTATTGATTTATTTGAGTCACTTTTATATCCAGCTACTTTGCTGAAGTTGTTTATCGACTGTAGGAGTTCTCTAGAACTTTTCTTGTCACTTAAATATACTAACATATCATCTGCAAATAGTAATATTTTGACTTCTTCCTTTCCAATTTGTGTTCCTTTCTTCTCCTTTTGTTGCCTAACTGCTCTCGCTAGAACTTTGCATACTATACTGAATAGATAAAGAGGGGGCAGCCTTGTCTAGTTCCTAATTTTAGTGGGATTGCTTCAAGTTTCTCTCCATTTAGTTTGATGTTGGCTAGTGGTTTGCTGTATATTGCTTTTACTATATTTAGGTACAGGAATTGAATTTCTGTTCTTTCCAAGACTTTAAACATGATGGGATGTTGAATTTTGTCAAATGTTTTTCAGTATCTATTGAGATGATCATGTGAGCTTTTTCTTTCAGTTTGTTTACATAGTGGATTATATGGATGGATTCCTGTATATTGAACCATCCCTGCATCCCTGGGATGAAGCCTACTTGATTGTGATAAATGATCATTTTGATATGTTCTTTGATTCAGCTTGTGAGAATTTTATTGAGCATTTTTGCATCAATATTCATAAGGGAAATTTGTCTGAAGTTCTCTTTTCTTGTTGGGTCTTTGTGTGGTTTTGGTTTCAGTGTAACTGTGGCTCCATAGAACAAATTAGGTAGTGTTCCTTCTGTTAGTATTTTGCAGAGCAGTTTGAGAAGTATTGGTATTCTGTCTTTGTGTAGTTCAGGTTTCAGGGAAATTGTGGCTTCATAAGTACAATGTTGCTTCTGTTTTTATTTTGTATAATAATTTAAAAGGTATTAACTCTCCTTTGGAAATCAGGTAGAATTGCTAACCTGGTCTTCTTTTTTGTTTGGTAAATTTTTATTCACTGCTTTTGTTTCACATGGGATCATAGATCTGTTTAAATTTGATAAAACATGGTGTTTTTAAGTATGATTTTATGATTCTCCAGATTTCCTCAGTGTGTGTGTTGTCTCTCTTTCTATCCCATATTTTATTAATTTGAATCTTCTCTTCACCTTATAATCAATTTGGCTAAGTATTTCTCTATCTTATTTTATGTCATGTGCATTGGTGCTTTGCCTGCAGATGTGTCTGTGTGAGGGTGTCAGATCCCCTCAAACTGGAGTTACAGACTGTTTTCAGCTGCCAAGTGTGTGCTGGAAATTAGGCTCAACCCAGAGGCTGGGTCTCTGAAAGAGCAGCCTGTGCTCTTAACTTCTGACCCACCTTTTTAGTGCCAGATACTTTGTAATTTTTCCTCCTGTCTCTCCTTTATTGGTTTCAGCCCTAAGTTTCATTATTTCTTGTCATCCACAATATATGGTGTGACTTTTGTTGTTGTTATTGTTATTGTTGTTGTTGCAGAGTTTTCAGGTGCTAAGATTCTAACATGAGATCTCTCTGATTTTGTTTTTTTGTTTACTTAGTGCTGTGAACCACTTCATTGTGTCCCATAAGTTTGAGTCTGTTCTGTTTTCATTTTCATCCAATTCTAAAAAGTTTTTAATTTCATTATTGATTTTTACGTTGACCCATTTTCATTTAGTTGTGATTTGTTCAAACTCCATGAGTTTGTAAAGCTTCTTCTGTTTCTGTTGGTTTCAATATCTAGCTTTAATTCATGATGGTCAGATAGAAGGCAAGGGATTGCTTCATTTCCTTGTATTTATTAAGAATTGCTTTGCATCCAAGTATGTCTTCTCTTTGAGTGAATGTTGCAGGAACTGATAAGAATCAAGTATACTCATTTTTGTTTGGGCAAAATGATCTCTAAATATCTGTTATGTCCATTTAGTTTATGCCACCATTTAGTAACAACATTTGTCTGTTTAATTTTCATCAGGATATCTTCTGTCTATTGACGAGAGTGGGGTAGTGAAGCTACCCACTATCACACTGTGGGCATCAATAAGTGTTTTAAACTGTAGTAGTGATTCTTTTATGAATTTGGGTACCCAGTGTTTGGTGTATAAATGTTAGGCATTGCACTGTTTTGTTGGTAGATTTTTCCTTTGAGTGTGCAGAGTCCTTCTCCATCTGTTCTAGTTTTGTTTTGAAGTCTATTTTGCCAGATAGTAAAATGGCTACAGCAGCGTATGTCTTACATCAATTTGCTTGAAATATCTTTTCCCATACTTTTACCCTGAGGTAATGTCTATCCTTGATGTTAAAGTGTGCTTCTTGGATGTGGATGATGGATGGATGCTGTGTTTGCACCCATTCTGTCAGTCTGTGTCATCTTGTTTTGGAATTGAGATCACAGATGTTGGGAGTTCTCAGTGACCAGAGATGGTTGATTCCTGTTCTCTTGCTGTCGTGCTATTCATTCCTACTCTCTCCTTTGATTTGCTGTTCTGATGTCATACATTCCTTGTCTTTTCTTGTATGCAATTAACCTCTTTAGGTTGAAGTTTTCCTTCTAGCACTTTCTGTAGGCCAGATTTGTAGACAAATATTGCTCAAATATATTTTGTAGTAGATGTCTTATTTTCTCCTATCATGCTTGAATGTTTTTCTGTGTATAGTTTTCTGGGCTGCTTCTATGGTTTCTTAGAGTTTTTAGACCATCTATCTAGACCTTTCTGGTTTTTAGGGTCTCCATTGAGAAGTAAGGCATTTTTCTAATAGGGCTGTCTTTACATGTTACTTGGTCTTTTTCCCTTGCAACAGTTAATATTCCTTCTTTGCTCTGTATGTCTAGTACTTTGATTATTATGCAGTATTAGGATTTTTTCTCATCCAGTCTATTTTTTATTTAGTATAATTCTTGTACCTTCATAGTCATCTCTTTTAGATTAAGGAAATTTTCTTCAAAATTGGTAAATCTATCTCATTTCATATTAGTCTCTTATCTGTAGGGATATGTAAAACTTTTAAGTGTACATAGCCTATACAAGAAAAAATAATTTCATTTCAGCAGACATAGACTAGACAACAAGGGAATAGATAAGAAGAAAGACAATTCCAGAAGATCTAGACTAGATAGAAGGCGGGACCAGCAGATATAGACTGGACATGAACAGACAATTCCATAGTGAGTGTTAGTTAATGTATTCAATGCAGTAAAATTATAAATCATTAAAGGTTCACTTTCTTGCAAGGTCATCAAAATTTTCTTATTATTTTAAACTGTTGGGTAAGGTTGCCAAGGTTAGTCGTCTGAATCCAAATATTAAAATCACTCTTAAATTCAGTTCTCATTTAAGTAATGCCTGTAATGCAAAGTCTCTTAAAAATTAAAATCTCAGTGGTCCGTTTCCAAGTGATCTCTGTCATTAAGGCATCTGAAAAAATGCATTTATTTCTTCCTTTTAGACTTTTCGCGGCTGTTATTCCTGTCTGCTTACTGTACTTCTTACAAGCGTCTACTTGCCAATCTTAAAGTCAGAGAAAATTGATGCTTAATTTGGAGAGGCACTAAAGGAAGGGATCATGTAAAGAGATTATATGCACAGTTGCCCAAGTGAGCAATTATTTTTAATGGAATATTGCTCTCTGAGAATGAACACATTGTATAAACACATTCCAGTATCACATACCTTGTTGCATACTTCTAACTGTAAAACTGAATATTTATATATCTATTTAGGAAAATTTAGTCATAGTCTATATAAAAACCGACTAAATTAGATGTTGTTACTTTTTTATTCATACATTCAATAGAAAATGTGTCAAGGCCCATTTTGTATCTGAAATGCTTTCAAGTACAAACCCATGTCCAGCTTATAAACTGGAGGATAAAACTGGAGAAGGGAGTTCTAGATGGGATAAGTGGAAAGATCAAAAACTCTCTCACCTGGGGGCAGGAGTAGGGGTGAAAACAAGGAATAAATGTTGTCTTCAAGGAGGACAAGGGTAGGGGGCTAGAGAGATAATTCAGCAGTTGCTCTTTCAGAGTTCCTGAGTTCAATTCCCAGCAACCACATGGTGGGTCACAACCAACTGTAGTGGGATATGATGCCTTCTTCTGGTGTGTCTGAAGACAGCTATGGTGTACTCATATACATATATAATACATAAATCTTTTTTAAAAAGGACAAGGATAAACCCAGAGTGTTTCAGAGTAAAGTCACAGGAAGGGAAGGAACGATGGGTGAATGTTGAATTTATAAGTAATTGCACTGTAACTCAGGCCTCAGTGCTGATTTCTTACATGTTTATTTCTACTGTAATACATGGCACAGTCACTGTGTCTTGGGGAACTCAAGACATCAGTGGACCCACAATTTCCTTAAAAACCATTTAAATAGCAAAATCAACAAAAGTATGAAAAACTTCAAGAAAGGCACTTGCATTTTTTAAATATAGGAGTTGTTATTTATTTATTTTTGAAACAAGTTTATGTGTAATTCAGGCTGACCTCAAACTTACTGTATATAGCTTAGGGTGAATGATGTTGAATTTTTTGTTCTCCTGCCTCTACCCCCTGAGTGTTGGGATTACACACATGTACACAGAGTTCTATGTGGTATTGAAATTTGAACCCAGGGTGTCACAAATGCTAGGCAAGCAGTGTAAAAACTTTGCTATGTCAACAGGTTATGAAAAAACATGTATTTATGATAGGAGACTGTTAAGCCTCATTTTAGGAAACATAGAGATGTTCACAATCTCTATGCCTATCTGTGTACATGAACTGCATTAATAGCACATAGTGATTTGGTTTAGAGGAGGAAGAGTTACAAATATAGAAACTGTGAATAATGGACTTTGACTTAACGCTGTTTATTATATGTCAGTCACATGCCAGGATCATATTTTGAAGCTTAAGTAGATAGGTTTCAGTGGTAAGTGAACTTTATGGAAATGAAATAAACTAGTATAAAGTATAAATGGTTTTATTACACAACAATGTTATTTCCAAAGGGTGAAAAAGTGAAGCAGAGAAAAATTCATGGAAATTGCCAAATATCATCAAACATTTAAATGCCAGATGATGTCTCTGTAGTACAAATGCTTGTTATATCACAACACCACTTGTCTAATTCAATGTATAGCTGGAAGAATTGAAGATACTCTTCAGAAAGAACTTCTATCAAGCATCAATCCTGAGATCATAACTGAAGATTCAAGTCAAAGTTCACTTATTTAACTAATAATCACTGAGTACTCCATTGTGTGGTAGAATGATGTTAGGCACTACTTACCATGTACAAGAAAAGGAGCAACAAAACAGAAACAAAATAAATACACACATAAAATAATGAAGCTTATTAAAATAAAAACTAGTTAGAATGTCAGTAAAAATGCTCTCAAGAGGCCTAAAAGAAATGAGAAAATGAGTAAGCATATTGCCAAAATGAGCATGCTAGGTAAAGAAAACAGAAATTGTAAAAGACCTGAGATAGAAATAAGCTAGGAATGGTGTTAAAAACACCCAGAGGGCCGAAGTAGAGCATGGAAAAGAGAGATGGAAAAAAAGCTTGAGAAGCACAGGACCAATCATGTGAAGCTTATCAGATCAGGATGTGGTATTGAACAAAATAAGGGGAGGTTAAAAGGGCAGAATAAGGAAGTCAGAATATTCTTATTGTAGTGAACATTTCATCTTGAGCATGGGCATGAAGCAATATGGCAAAATAGTACAAGGTCTCTGTGGTACTCAACTAACTACAGAAAGCAAGAGGTATTGGCATACTCAACAGGGAGCGTTGCCTCCATCTCTGGTGTCACATAAGAGAGTGAGATGCCATTTTCAAACAGTTGAGAAATCAAACTTTAAATGTAGAATGTCAAGGAAAGAGAGCTCAGATAAGATTCCAGGATCCCCCTTGAATTCCTTGGCAAATGCTGAAGTCCATCTCAGTGAGAGACAATGGAAAGGATACATTAGAAAAGAATCTCAGGTTTTCTTGGGAGTTTTAGCTTTTACTATACCTTAGATTACCTAGTCCAACAAGGCATTGTTTAAGGGTATCTGCTTCTCCTGGATAGTTTTCCCTTGGTGAATTAAAATAATCACAATGATTATTCTGCAAACTCTTATTTTGTTAAATAAAGGTGGATGTAAGAAACTTCTTTACTTGGTAAGGTGTCTTCCATACAAACACAAGCTCTTACATTTGATTCCTAGTACTCACATAACAGGAGTATGTGTGTTCACACACCTTTACAACATTTAGGAGCTGGTGGGACACAGACAGGTGGATCCAAGTGCTGGCTGGCCAGCCAGGCTACGCAGTGAGCACTCAGAGGAACACAACTGTAAAGACACAAAGGGTCTATTCCTTGTCTCAGTATACTGGCAAATATGCATTCACACATTCACACATACTTGTACACCACACACACACGCGCGCGCGCGCGCACGCGCACGCACATGCACACGCACACGCACACGCACACGCATGCGCACGCACACGCACGCGCACACACACGCACACGCACATGCACACGCACACACACACACCAAAAGAATATAGGCCAGGGAAGAGAGAGACTATAGGCAAGGAAGAAAATTTGAGAAGGAAGGAGAGAAAGGAAAGTACAATGTGTTTCCTTTGAAACACTAACCACACTTCATTTCTCTCGAAAATAAATAAAGCTGAAGGTTTGTGATAATTCACTTTCCCCCATATCAATGCATGGCTCAGTGGAGATGCTTGAATGTAACATAAAGCTTGCTCTGACAAGAAGTCCAAACAAATTAGCTCTGCTCAAATACCCAGCTGGCACTCTGCAGTCCAGACCAATTTAATGAACCAGTAAACACAGTCATTGAGGGGAGAGAGGAAGTATTTTGGTCAACTATTCACCTAAACATGGAGTCAAAAAGCAGACTAAAAATAAGTTACTAAATTCCAACACAATGAGCTTACCACAGTTGTCTGCATTGGAAGTAAAGTCATTTCCTATTTTACCTACAGGAAGAAACATTTCTGTAACAGACATTTTAACCAAATATAAACTTTCACATCAGTCTCGGGCTCATGCCTCCCTTCTTTATTCTCATAGGAATTAAACATAGAATAAAAGCCATAGAACTTTGAATGTTACAGACATAAATTGAATCTTAAAATAGAGCAAAAGAAGTGAGACAAATCTAAATCATTATCACAGAGTTGTGTCTAGAACATGTTTCAATTTTTAATAGGATTTTTGTTCATAAATTCGCTCTAATTATTTTTGAGAATTGACTATGTTTCAGGTCCTGCCCTTGTACAAGGTACTCAGAATACATCAATGACTTATGCTATCTTGACTTTCTCTTGTTATACAGGAGGACATAGAAAGGTAATAAAATATCTGCCTCTGTCCTCCCCTTAGGATACAGTTTCTCCAGGTAAGAAGAAGGAGCAGTGGGTAAAAGCAGTTGAAATTCAAGAAAAAGAACCAGAATTTAAATCTTCAGTGCCCATCTAAATAGCAAGGCATGACCCTAGATTTACTTAATCCCAACTTAAGGAGTGAGAGACAGGAGAGTCCTAGAAGATTGCTGAATTGTAGAGCATTAGGTTCAATGAAAGGCCATGTCTCAAAAAGATTAAGATGAAGGAAGGCATCTCACACCTTTCTCTGGTCTCCATATGGGTAATTGTGTACACTCCCCCACATATATGGTGGGCATACACACCATTTACTCATTTGTACCCCCCCTCGCAACACACACACACACACACACACACACACACACATCACTACTAACTACCCACATACAATACAAAGAACATAATTTCTAAAACATAGCTACTAATAGTTTGGAGTATTCCTTGGTAGATGTGGACACCCTCTGTTTTGCAGGTTGTTTAGTAGCACCCTTGTTCCTCTACACATTCATTCTTCCATAGGTAACAATATAAATGTCCATCTGAAGAAAACTCCAGATATCCATCTCAATTCAAAAAAGGTTACACATGGAGCTGGTCTCCCAGGAATATTGACCCACCTTAAATCACATGCAAGACCACCACTACTGCTCCAATACCTGGCCTAAGTGAGACCCACCTGGAACTCACAGGACACAGAAATGGGGACACTATCCTGCAGGTTTCCATCTGTACCCCACAGCTAACCCTGTCCCACAGATCTCTGCGACCCAATCCCTCCTAGATAGAGTTGGTCTCCCAGGAGTACTGACACCTAAGATCACAGGGTCCCAGGCTCACAAGAGGGACAAGCAATAGTCAGAGACAGCAAGACTAGCTAACACCAGAGATAAACAGATGGTGAAAAGAAAGCAAAAGAACGTAAGTAACAGAAACCAAGGCTACTCGGGATCATCAGAACACAGTTCTCCCACCACAGCAAGCCATGGATACACCAACACACAGGAAAAGCAAGATTCTGATTGAAAATTCGCATCTCATAATGGTGATAGGGGACTTTAAGAAGGACATAAATAACTCCTTTAAAGAAATATAGAAGGACACAGGTAAACAGGTAGACACCCTTAAAGCAGAAACACATGAGTACCTTAAAGAAATATAGGAAAACAAATGAAACAGGTGAAGGAATAGAACAAAACCATCCAGGATCTAAAAATGGAATGAGAAACAATAAAGAAATCACAGAGACAACCAGGAGATAGAAAATCTAGAAAAGAGACCAGGAGTCATAGGTGCAAGCATCATCAAAACAATACAAGAGATAGAAGAGAGAATCTTAGGTGCAGAAGATACCATAGAAAACATTGACACAGCAGTGAAAGAAAATACAAAAATCAAAAAGCTCCTAACTCAAACATTCAAGAAACCCAAAACAAAATAAAAAGTCTGAACCTAAGAATAACAAGTATAGAAGAGAATGAAGACTCTCAACTCAAAGGGCCAGTAAATATCTTCAACAAAATTATAGAAGAAAACTTCCCTAACAAAGAATCAGAGGTCCATTAATGTAAATGAAGCCTATAGAACTCCAAATAGTTTGAACAGAGAAAAAAAATTTCCTCCCATCACATAATACTAAAAACACAGATGCACAAAACAAGGAAAGAATATTAAAACCAGTAAGGAAACAAGGTCAAGTAACATGTAAAGGCAGACTTATGAGAATTACACTAGACTTCTCAACAGAAACTTTAAAAGCCAGAAGATCCTGTGCAGATGTCATGCAAACTCCAAGAGAACTTAAATGCCAACCCAGACTACTATATCCAACAAAACTCTCAATTAACATAGAGGGAGAAGGCAAGCTATTCCATGACAAAACAAAATTTACACAACATGTTTTCATAAATACAGTCCTACACAGAATAATAATAGATGGAAAAATCCAACACAAGGAGGGAAACTGTACCCTAGAAAAAGCAAGAAAGTAACCTTCTTGCAACAAACCCATAAGAAGAGATCCACACAAACATAATTCCACCTCTAACAACAACAACAACAACAAAAAAACAGGGAACAACAATCACTATTCCTTAATATCTCTTAACATCAGTGAACTCAATAAAAAGACAAACGAACAGACTGTACATGGAGAGCCAACCCAGCATTTTGCTGCATACAGGAAACATACCTCAGTGACAAAGACAGAAGCTACCTCACAGTAAAAGGCTGGAAAACAACTTTACAAACAAAAGGTCCCAAGAAACAAGCTGGAGTAGCCACTCTACTATCAAATAAAATCAATTTTCCATGAAAAGTTATCACAAAAGATAAGGATAAATATGAATAAAAGATATTCATCAAAGGAAAAATCCACCAAGATGAACTCTTAATCCTGAATATCTATGCTCCAAATGCAAGGGCACTTATATTCATAAAAGAAACCTTACTAAAGCTCAAACCACACATTGTTCCTCACCCAATAATACTGGCAGTCTTCGACACAACACTATTGTCAATTGACAGATCATGGAAACAGAAGCTAAGCAGAGACATAGAGAAACTAACCGAAGTTATGAATCAAATGGTTTGAACAGATATTTATAGAACAATTTATCCTAAAACAAAATAATATACCTTCTTCTCAGCACCTCATGGTACCTTCTTCAAAGTGACCATATAATTGTTTACAAAACAGGCCTCAATAGATACAAACAGATTGAAATAATCCCATACAGCCTATCAGATCACCACGAACTAAGGCTGTTTTTTCAATAACCAAAAAAAAAAGAATGACAGAAAGCCCACATATATGTGGAAGTTGAACAATGCTCTACTCAGTGAAAATTTGGTCGAGGAAAAATAAAGAAAGAAATTAAAGACTTTTTAGAACTTAATGAAAATGAAGGCACAACATACTCACATTTATGGGACACAATAAAAACAGTGCTAAGAGGAAAACTCATCTCTCTAAGTGCCTCTTCAAAAAGAAACTGGAGATAGCATACACTAGCAGCTTGACAACACACCTAAAGGCCCTAGAACAAAAAGAAGCAAATACACCCAAGAGGAGTAGATGGTAGGAAATAGTCAAACTTAAGAGCTGAAATCAACCAAGTAGAAACAAAAATAACTATGCAAAGAATCAACAAAAGTAGGAGCTGGTTCTTTGAGAAAATCAAGACCATAGTTAAACCCTTAGCCAGACTAATCAGAGGACACAGAGAGAGTATCCAAATTAACAAAATCAAAAAGAAAATGGGAGACATGACAAGAGAAATCTAGGAAATTGGAAAAAATCATCATGTCCTACTACAAAGGCCTATAGTCAAAAAACTAGAAAATCTGGATGAAATAGATAATTTTCTAGACAGATACCAGGTACCAAAGTTAAATCAGAATCAGATAAACCATTTAAACAGTCCCATAACCCCTAAGGAAATAAAAGTAGTCATTAAAAGTCTCCCAACCAAAAAAGCCCAGGACCAGATTGTTTTAGTGCAGAATTCTATCAGGAAGACCTAATACCAAAACTTTTCAAACTATTCCACAAAATAGAAACAGAAATAGAACAGAAAGAACACAACCTAATTTGTTCTATGCAACCACGGTTATGCTGATAACTAAAACACACAAAGAACCAACAACAAAAGAGAACTATAGACCAATTTCCCTTATAAATATTGATGTATAAATACTCAATAAATGTCTCACATATCAAATTTAAGAACACAACAAAATGATCATTCTCCACAATCAAGTAGCCTTCATCCTAAGACTGCAGGGATGGTTCAATATAAGAAAATTTATCAATGCAATCTACTATATAAACAAACTCAAAATAAAAAATCCCACATGAGCATCTCAATAGATGCTGAAAAGCATTTGACAAAATTCAACATCCCTTCATGTTAAAAGTCTTGGAAAGAACAGGAATTCAAGACCAAGACCTAAGCATAGTAAAACTATATATAGAAAACCAGTAGCCAATGTCAAACTAAATGGAGAGAAATGGAAGCAATCCCACTAAAATCAGGAACTAGATAAGGCAGGCTGTCCACTCTCTATCTTGGAAAAGCAAGTTTACGCCCTCAGGAAAAAACAGGAACAAAAACCAGGAATTGACTCAATGATATTACCACCCTTTGGCCAAACAGAAAGGCCAGGATTCCTTTCTAAAGAACAAAGGCTTTCACATGCATCAGCAAGGAGCAGCAGGGGGTAAACACTGATGGGCCCAGGAGGGTCTGACACAGGATCAGGTATGGAATGAGACTGAGATGATATACAGAGGGTGAGGAATTTAAACAGAGGTGTGTAGCAATGGAGGATAGGGAACTGGGGGGCGGTAGTAAATCCCAGATGCCAGGAAAGCAAGAGGCTCCCAGGACCCAACAGGGATGGCATTAGCTGAAATACCCAACAAAGGGGAGAGAGAACCTGTAGAGATTATATCTCTACAGGCAAGGCCCCCATTTGAGGTATGGGACCACCCACCCATCTCCTAAATTTTAACCCAGAATTGGACCTGTCTAAAGGACTTACAGGGACAAAGAGATTGAAGCAAAGGCTTTCCAGAGACTTCCCCACCTGAGGATCCATCCCATATACAGATACCAAAACCAGACACTATTGTTGATGCCAAGAAGTTCTTGTCAACAGGATTCTGATATGCTTATCTCCTGAGAGGCTCTGCTAGAGCCTCACCAATACAGATGCAGATGCTTGCAGCCAATCATTGGACTGAGTAAGGGGACCCCAATGGAGGAGTTAGCTGAAGGACTGTAGGAGCAGAAGGGGTTTGCAACCCCATAGGAATAACTACAATATCAAGCAACCAGACCTTCCAGATCTCCCAGCGACTAAACCACAAACCAAAGAGTACACATGGAGGGACCCATGGCACCCAGTTGCATATGTGACAGAGGATGGCCTTATCTTGCATCAGTGTGTGGAGAGGCCCTTATTCCGTAAAGGCTCAATGCCCCAGTGTAGGGGAATGCTAGGGCAGTGAGGCAGGGGGGTGGGGGGGAGAACCATCACAGAAGCAGGGGGAGGGGAATGAGATTGGGGGTTTGTGGAGGGATAATATTTAGCATGTAAATAAATAAAATATCCAGCAAAAATACATAAAAACAAAGGTTACATATATATATATATATATATATATATATATGAAATAATCAGCACATACACATTACAGAAATAAATGTTTCCCCACATTGTCAACTGTTTTCTAGGGAAATTCATCATCTATGGGAAGCAACAATCTGAAAGATGATATCTATAGTAAACCTCTGTCTCTGAGTCTCCCAATTTGTTTCTTTGCCTGATAATGTGTCTGACAAAGACTCAGGGCCAGCCAGCCAGGTGGGCAAATTTAAGCATAGAAGTAACCAGAACCCTTCGAAATTCAAAATGCTAATGCAGTGACAAAATGGGTATATATTACGGGACAATAATAAAAGAGTGGTTAAATATCTAACTTTCTATGTTTTAGGCATAATTATCGATATTGAGAATACTGAACAAAGGAGATCAAAATTCCTATCATATCCTCCATAAATGGTTACCATCCAGCAGCCAATGTTCCAGATGCACCCAACAACACTTATGAATGACCCAACTCAAAATTATAAATATTCTTCCATAATTTTGAGCTTCTTTTATGACTTGTTTTTGTATGCAGGCTCCTAGCAGGTGTAATGATAAAATTAGTTGCTGACATTAAATGTCTGAGAAGAAATAACTTAATAAAGGATTTGTTCTGTTGTTAGCAAGGATAGGATCCATCATGACAAGAAAGCCTGGGTGGCACTTGAGAGAGGTAGAGGGTCACACTGAGTATGCAGTCAGGAACAGAATAAACAGAGATGTGGGGATAACATGAATGTATGGATGGACTTCACAGTCTATCCCAGTGACACTTAGGGTATGACACAAATGGAGAGAAATGAATGCCTATAGTGTATGAATAGAAAGTGTAGGTCTTGCTACAGAGAAAATCATGGATAGACAGTCAGAATTAGAGAGGAATGTAATTTTTAGGTTAGATGGTTATAAAGTCATGTAGCCTAAGATCATGTAAGAGAGCCTCACAAATGACCAAAACAGTGCCAGACAAGGCCTGAGGTAAGAACTTGTCTGGTAGCTGCATCCGGTCTACTTCCGATCTTTTATCTCCAGCCTTGCTTTAAGATTCATAAGGTGAATTCATCAAATGAATATGTGCCCTAAATGTTATTTGCATCAGAATTTGGAGGCACTAAGACCAGATTGTGGGGAAGTCCTAAGTCTCAGCAAGTGATGGATCTGAAAGTCGGAAAATGGAAGTCCAAATGTATCAGTGTAAGGCAAAGAGGAAAAGCAATCCTTGGAATATGCCTGCTTGCATGTATTTGTGTGTGTGTGTGTGTGTGTGTGTGTGTGTGTGTGTGTGTGTTGTGCTTATGTGTGTGGCATATGTGTGTGTGTTTGTGTCTCTGTGTATGTCTCTGTGTGTTTGTGTCTCTGTGTGTATATGTGTGCATTTGTCTGTGTATGTATGGTATGTCTCTCTGTGTGTGGTGTATGTATTTGTGCGTGTGTGTGTGTGTGTGTGTGTGTGTGTGTGTGGTGTATGTGTGCCTGTGTGCATGTCTGTGTGTGGTGTATGTGCCCGTGTATCTATGTGTATCTGTGTGTAAAAGAGACAAAGATGTAGTGTCTTTGTCAGTGTTATATTGCTGTTATGAAACAGCATGACAACAACTAAAGAAAGCATTTAATGCAACTAGCTTTTACTTTCTGAGGTTTAGTCCATTTTCATCATGGCAGGAAACATGGTGGCACACAGGCAGACATGGTGGCAGAAAAATGGCAGAGAGTTCTACAACTAGATCCTTAGGCAGCAGGAAGAGAGACAATGGGCAGGGCTAGTGATTTTGAAACCTTAATGGTGCCCCCCATCCCCTCCACAGTGACATACTTCCTCCAACAAGGCCACACTTCCTAACCCTTCCAAATAATACCATTCCCTCGTGACCAAGCATTCAAATCTATGAGCCTTTAGGGGTCATTTATATTCAAACCAACATAGGCAGGGCAGGCAGACAGAAAGAAAGAGACCTAAAGTCCTCACAGACCTAGGGTCCAGTCACAGAGGGAACAATATTACCATGAATATAACCTACTAGGCTGAAGACATTTTTTAATTTAGTTTTAGATCCTTCAGCTATTCTGCCTGCTTTTCTTTCCTCTACAGAGAAGATTGACCAATGACCCTCATGAGAAAATCTTCAGGCTTCTGGGAGATGTTGTGGTACACACCCACTGTGAACAGGAGACCAAAGCATTTAATACTAGCACTTCTCACCATGATCCAGTCATTAGGAAACAATATGTATTGAGAGTATACTAGTAGCATTTTTGAGTGCTTCATATCATCAATTAATTATTGATATGATATTAAAAATATCAGTGTATATTTATTGTACAAAGTGATAGATTTTGTAATGACATTTTTTATTCAAAAGTATTTCATGTACACTGACCATTTTGACTCCCAATCACCCTCATTCTATTACAAAATCCACTTTGAAGGATAGAAAATAGGAGATGGTCCTGTACTATCCTAGTTCATAAGCCTTTGAGAAGTCATTGTTACATGTTGGATCTCCAAAGTGCCCCTAAAGCTCCACTTAGATATCAGTACAGCAATTTTCAGAGTTCAAGCTTTGAAAAATTGGTTGTATCATAATGGTTCTGACCCAGTCATTTAGTTCATTGGTTCATAACTGATGAACTCTGACTATTGGCAGAGGGGAGAAATTGAGAATAAGTGGGTCACTGGGTCATTCCCTGGAATGGGGTATCTTGTTCCTGTCCTCTTGCTGCCTGTAAATTATAAAATGAACACCTTCCTCTGCTACAACCTTATTCTGTAATGTGCTACTTGACTACAATTCTAAACACAATTGACCCTGTTGATTGTAGAATGATGTGCTTGTCATCATAAGCCAAAATACACATTTCTTCCTTTTGAGTTGTTTTACTCTACTGCTTTATCACAGCCGTAGGCACCTAACAGACAATGGCTTTCTTTGGGACTTGGGTCATCTCCTGCCGGATATGCACAGCTGCTTGTGGTGGAGCAGAATGAATGTGAAAGAAGAGCACCACAGAGACACTAGAGGCTCCTGAATTTGCACCTGGTGCCTCTTGGTCTGTGGTACAGTTAACACACCTTACCTACCCTACTGCACACCTAGCAAAGTCCAACCAGGGGCTACTGCCTTACAAGATCTTTATCTCCTATCCTACGTGCTAGATTTACTATCACCCATGCTATGACAGGATTCTCTATATCATTTTGCTTCTGTGGCCTTCATGACATTTTATTCCAGGTACACTTCCAATGATGCAGATCTCTGCTCTGGACTTTCTAAAGTAGAGAATCCATCTTTCTTGACTTTAATTCCTAATGCCTAACAAGGTAAGTAGCAAAGGAGAGATGTCAAATAAGGAGCAAATAAGGCAGCCAATTAAGCCTTTGCCTCTCTTGGCACTTGAGTCCCCTAAGAAGCATAAACCCAGGGTATCCCTACCTCCTCTTGAAATTTAGAGGAAAAAACAAAACAAAAAACAAAAACAACAACCAAAAAACCTTTAACTTATTTTAACCATGAAAACCCTCTTTGTGGTTTATTCTTTTAAAATGTTATTTACTATACAAAAAAAGTGCATGTGATTCTTCCATACATTTGTATGATTATACTTGGTTTTTATTCAACCCTAATTGATTCAGTTACATGTAACAGTCAAGTGCACTGGGTTTCAGAGTATAAGTTACTTGAAGACAGCACACAGTTTTTGTCCCTTACTTGGCTATTGCAGTAACCTCAGGTTTGGGCCAGTGACTCTCATGTAGTAGCTCATGGCTGTTGCCTCTGGTGTATAGGGTGAACATTGAACCCTGGCTTATCTCTGTGCATTGCCAGTACTTTGTGTCTCAGAAAGCCTTGGAAAGCTTTATCCATTCTGGCCTAAGATTTTTTTACCTTTAAGATAATCATCAAGATTATCTTTTAAAAGAGTTTACATTTTATTTTTATCATTCCATGCTTTTAAAGTTTTGTATTTATGAGCAAGACAGATGGCGGCAGAGTTGCTATTCGGGCTGGCCCAGATGCCTGTGGCTTCAACCCCAGTGCTCGTTGGTGTTTAGTGCCCAGGAGAACTTTTGATGGGGGGAGAACAGAGAGAGGCAATGGGCTTAATGGTCAAAGATGACCATAATCAACTTACTGGGGAGAATCAAGGTCAGAAGATACAATATGTTGTCCAGTTTTTAGTATCTCTTAATTTATAATGCATGAATCTGAAATGGGAAATAAACCTTGGTGGAAAGGACTAGGGAAATAGCTCAGCTGACTTGCACACATAAATACCTGAGTACAATCCTCAGAGCTTGTGTGAAAATGCCAGATCCAGTGTAACTTTGTCAGCTTGCTGTTGCCCAAAGGCAACTTGGGGAGAAGAAGGACTTATCTGGCCTACAAATTCTGATTCTTAACCATGGGACATCAGGGCAGGAACTCAAAACAAGAATCTGGAACCAGGAACTTAAGTCAAGACCATAATTGCTTAATAGCTTACTCTCCATGGCTTGGCCAGTCTGTTTCTTTTAAACAACCCAGGACCAACTGACCAATAATGGCACTACTGAAAGTAGAATTGGCCCTCCCTCATGAACCATTAATCAGAAAGTACCCCATGGGTTGCCTGCAAGCCAATCTGCTGGACGTATTTTTTCAGGTGAAGATTCCTCAGATGACTGAAGCTTATATCAAGTTGAAATTAAGCTAACCAGCACATGGCAGCAAACTCTTGCAATGCCTTCACAAAGGAAGCAGGGATAAGATGATCTCTAGGTCTCATGGGCCAGTCTATGCAATCTAAGACCCAATCTCCTGAGAGGCATCTTCTCAAGAAAGGTAGATAGCATCCTGAGTATGTCCTCTGTCTTCCATATGAACACCCACACACCCACACTTCCCCTCCACACACACAGATGTACCTGTATATATGCGCTCAAACATGGACACACATATTTCAAAAAACTTAGGAAATGAGAATCACATCCTTGAAAATTACTTTGAAAGATAATAAATGAGCATGCCGTCACCTCCTCTAGGCTCATAGTCTCTCATGTGAAGCAACAATAAGTTAAGATAGAGACATGTTCCAGCATCTCTCATCTGTACATCACACATACAATTTATATGAAACTAGAAAAACATGTGGTTTCCTCGGACTTTTTTCTCTACTTAAAGCAGCAAGTTCAGAAAGAGCCCAGGATGGAAAAGTGCTCTAGCGCTGACATGCAAATAAGAGCACCAAGCTTTGTGTTTGGAAGCGTCAAGTCCCTGTGAAGTGGAATTATTTTTTTCCTTTGAAAGTGCCATTGAAAGATTGTAAAAGACTTACGTGTGGAGTCAACTATTTGTATTCCACTCATGTTTTCTCAAAAGACAGGGACTTGAAAATTTCTAACACGCTGAATCACCACAGTCAAAATTTCCACAGCTTCCCTTCCAGCTGCTCAGAGCTGCAGCTGATCCGAGGCCTCAGAACATAGCAGCAGCTATTGACTTCCCTTTGTAGACCTTTGGAGATGTAACAGCTGCAGTGCTCTCCCTCCTCTCATATTCTCTAGAGGGCAAGAAAGCCATAAAACAGTGGCAAGCCTGAATGAGACATCGAGAGCTAACACACAGCTGCAGATTCTGCTGCCTATGCAGCAGCATACTACCCGTCATAAACAGAATATTATGTATGTAAAGTTAGCATGATTCTCTAGGCATTGTTGACAAAAATTCAGGTAAGAAGTTTAGGGACCATTGTATTTTAGTTAAAATATGTTGTAAATATGACACAAGATTTAGACTGTTCAACTGCCTTGCAAGGAATAGGACAGTATGTTGTTAGGGAAATGTAGCTGTAACCTGGGGTACAACTGAATTTAACTTGCCTACCTATTGTGAAAAGCCTTGTGATGCCTACCAGTGCCCTGTACATGTTTGAACCAGAAGCATGTAACAGTGTAACCTATAAAATAGTTTAGAGATTAGATCCTCTTTACTTGATAAGAGAATATTTTCTTTAAAACGCCTAAATAGGGTAGAAGTGTAGTTCAGCTAGAAGAGTGTATAGTATGAGTTCAGTACCCAGGACTGAATAAACTCAACAAGGAAGTACACAGCTGTTGGAGTGGTTCTACTGAGATGCCCCTACCCTCAAAAAGCTGATGTTTGCACGCTTAGTACCTAGGTGGTAGATTGTTTTGAGAAGTAGGAAGTATGGCTGTGTTGAAGGAGATGTGTTGGGAATGGATTTCAAGGTTTTAAAAGCCTACTCTGGGGACCCCATGGAGGAGATAGAGAAAGGACTGAAGGAGCTGAAGGGGTTTGCAGCCCCATAAGAACAACAGTACCAACCAACCAGACCCCGCGCCCCCCCCAGAGCTCCCAGGGCCTAAACCACGAACCAAAGAGTACACATGGAGGGACCCATGGCTCCAGCTGCATATGTAGCAGAGAACAGCAATGTCTGGCATCAATAGTTGGAGAAACCCTTGTTCCTGTGAAGACTTGATGCCCCAGTGTAGAGGAATCCCAGGGAGGTGAGGTGGGAGTGGGTGGGTAGGAGGAGTAGCATTCTCATAGAAGCAGGGGAAGAAGGAGAAGGGGGAACTGGGAAAGGGCATAATATTTGAAATGTTAATACATAAAATATCCAATGCAGACAAAAGAAGAAGACAAGAAGAGAAGAAGAAGAGAAGAGAGAAGAGAAAAAAAAAGAGGAAAAGAAAAAAAGAGAGGAAAGAGAGGGAAGAGAAAAAAAAAAGAAAGAGAGGAGAAGAAAAGAAGAAAAGAGAAGAGAGGAGAAAGAGAAGAAAAAGAAAAGAAAAGAGAAGGAGAAGAAAAGAAAAGAGAAGGAGAAGAGAAGAGAAGAGAAGAGAAGAGAAGAGAAGAGAAGAGAAGAGAAGAGAAGAGAAGAGAAGAGAAAGAATCACCCAGGCTCAGTCTCTTTCTCTGCCTCCAATTGGCAGATGTCAGCTCTGATCTAGCACTCCGGCATCATGCCTCCATGCCTGCTGCTATGCTCCCCACCATGTTTTTCAGAGACTCACTCTCTGAAACTGTAAACAAACCCCTACCCAGGTAAAAGCTTTCTTCTTCTGGGCAGTGGTAGAACATGCCTTTAATCTCAGCACTCAGGAGACAGAGACAGGCAGATCTCTGTGAGTTCAAGGCTGGCCTAGTCAACAGAGGAAGGTTTAGGTCATCTCGTGCTGCTATGCTGAAAAAGCCTGCCTCAAAGCACAAAAGTAAAGAACAAATAAAAGTACCTTGATCACACTGTTTCTTCACAGTAATAGAACAGTGACTGAGATGCCTGTCATCTCAGTACTTGGGAGATGGAGGCAGAAGCACTTACAGTGTTAGGGTTACATGGGGAATTTGAGACCATGCTGAGCTAAAGATTTCCTCTTTAACAACAACAGCCTAATTAGACAATTCTTGTATGTCTTTGTAATTTTACTGACATGAATCAATATGATCCCTTAGTCAGTTTTGAAAACTAGTACTTGCTCTAAAATTTCTGATAGAATTTTTCTAGTGAAAGGGTACACACATTTGTATTTTGAAAGAATTTCAGACAACCCCAGCATACACTTCTCTTTTAGGCCTATTGAAAGGGCTCATTACTTATTTAGTCAGCAACTACAGGCTCCTCTGTTCTCTGCCACTGGAGAATTTTTCCATGTCAAACCTTCTCATTAAAAAACTTTAATAGTCTTGCATGGTGTGATAAACTGAATTTACATTGAAATGGCATGGAAAAGCCTTATAAACTACTCCCAATCTGTGTTTCTAATTCTGTATTTTACCATAGCCCATGAAACTATGGGATTCAATTTAGAAAATATGCTTTAGTCACACCTCAAAAATCACCTCAAGTTGTTCTTAGGCTTTGCTTGACTCTGTCTGTCCAGAACCCTCATCTTCTGAGGTTCTTTCTTTAATATCACTTCCCCCAAAGCCCAGCAAGCTTAGATGGCCTCTTACTCTCAGTCTCTTAAAGAAGCTCCCATGTCATCATTGATATATTTTATCTGAACACCACACAGCAGAAGTCACATTAAATGGCTAGTACATTGTTACCATTTCATGAGACACTGTAGAGCACATTTTCCATGTTTATCTGTTGCTCTATGAACTTATATACTACCCTCCAGTCAGTGGATACAGCAACTCTCAGTGATAGACCTTGAAAATCCTCTTTGTGAATGGTCTTTTCTTCCCTTCTCAGATGCAGCCTGAGAGCAATTGTAGATTTCTTAAGTATAGACTCTGGGCTTTAGTTGCTCTTACATCCCCAAGAACTAGCACAATGTCTAATACATGTAGCCAGTGCTTGGTAAACATCTATTACTTGGTGCCAACATTTGGTCAAACATGAAGAACAACTTGGAGATTCTAAACAATGCTGAAAGCTGATTACAACTGAAAAGGCAGACACAGGCCAATGCACAGGGAATGCAGTGGACCAAGAAATAGAAAGCTATATCTGAAAGGCCAGTGCCTCCTTTGGGAACAGAGCAGAGTAAAAGACTTGCTGTGGAGGTCAGCATGGCATTTATCCATGGAATTCAAAAGGCTACAGAGTTATTTTACAGTATGCTATTGATAAACGTTGTCAATATTTTATGCTTACCCACTTTTAAGAATCCATTCTTACCTATGATTTAACTTGAACTAGAATACAACAGAGAAACAGGTAGAGGAGATGTGGTGGTTTCTATTAATAAAGTTCATATCAAAAAAACTAGACATTCAGTTCAGGTCACACTTTAAGCAATTACAGAATTAAAGCCCAGTTTTCCTAATGAGAAGCCCAAAACCTTTCCTTTGGGTAGGAGGCTGCCTTCTTGTATCTATTCATGACTTAGACTGTCATCTCTATAATCTGAATCACAATGACTTATTAGACATCAAGATTAAAGATGGAAAGGAGGCTCCAATTGCAATAATGAGAATCCTTCAGGCCCATCCATTAGTCAGTCCCATGTCTGATGTCAGTATGAGTGGACTTAATGTGTGAGAAAGCTAAGGAATCCACACATAACATGTTAAGCATACAATATGGCATGTAAGACATAGAACAGGTAGTTTTAGAATGCTCTGGCATGGAACAATGAGAAAAATAGAGGTTTGATTATAGGAGTAATTATTGAGCCTGTCCTACAAAAAGAAAAATCTGAAAATCCCTCAAAGTTTGACTCACCCTGCAGAAGACAGGCTTTGGCAGTATTTTTTGCACGCAGGTAGAAGAAATGAGATTATGTAAAAAGAAACAATATTATGGGCTCAGGATCTGCACCTCACAGATAACCTTAGTAATACTTCAGGAGAATGAGACTCTCCTCATTCTTGGCCTCTGGCCTCCAGCAAGGATAGCTGTGTTCACTTGATGAAGCTGCACCTTGCAGTTCATGTGTAGTAAATGCTGATATAGTATTTGCCAGCAAGTTTAACTTTCTCTCATCGAAAGCAATTCTATCACCATTGACAGCATCTATTGTTCTACATTGAACACTTTTATCTGAAGAATTAGAGATCACTGCAGACAATGCCTTTCCCAGTTTTCTAAGGAAATAAAAATGCAGTGGCCAGGCAATATAAACTAGACCATGGGTCAGATGAGAGCTACACAAATTTCTGCCAGTATAAACAAATTTCCTATGAGAGGTACCCCTTGATCACACATAGATAATTGGAAATCAAGCTGTCTACCAGAGAAAAGAATTAGCCTTGGAAGGTGTGCTCCTCTTCCTCGTATCTTATTAAGACCACTTGGGTGCTGAAACACCAGTTAGACTGGTGACCTCAGAATCAAAGTCAACAGGATTGTCTTCACTAAGGGTAGCAGAATTCTTTGCATTACAAACAATTCTGCTTTTCCAAATCCCTTTCAGGGCTGCCTGCATTTTGGCTTAGTGCCTACTGTATTAAATATGTGTGAAGAAATACTACAATAATGAAGCTAACCACTATAAACACTGCCTAGGTCTTCACATATTTTTACAATTTAGTAGGGAAGCAGCATCATAATAATAACATTAGTTATGAAGCATTAAAATGTTACTAGTGCCAACTAAGCTATATTCATGACCCCGGGCAAGGAAGACATTATCTCTACAGGGCACACAGATGAACACAAGCACCAAGTGAGTGGCTAAACTCTTCCATAGAGAAAGGGAGCATGTTAAAAAGCTCCCCATCCCTCTTTTCAGGAAAGGGATAAAAATGATGGAGCAGTAAGAAACACGGGAGTGTCACTGTGACTGTGCCATTGACACCTGAGACACTTTATTTAGGTTCTACTACATGTTAGTCATATGCTTCTGCTAACCCCCTAGGGCTTTTTGAGCCCATTCTATGCTATATTGAGACCTTTTACATGTGTCTGTCTGTGTCTGCACATGACAGTCTGGAAACCAGTGGAGGTCTTTGTCCTTGACCTTGTTCATTGTTTGTTTGCACTGCATTTGGACCAGTTTTCAGCCAGGCTGTCTCTTCCCTTCCTGCTCCTCCGAATTCCAGACACAAGAGAGTCCAAACTCAGATCCTGATTTTCACATAGCAAGCATTCTTACCCACTGAGCATCTCCTAGAACCTTCCCTTGAGTTCTGAGACTCTTCCTAATCTCCCCACTTATTCTCTGCAATTCATTGTCCAGAAACAGAAATTCAGGACTTATGCAAAATCTTTATCCCAAACCAAAGCTAGATTTGGTTGTGCTCCAGGCTTAGGGCTATTTATGTCTCCAATGCATGCACAATGAAGGTTTTAAAGGAATTGTGGACCATTCTGAGACTTAAATGGACATGGGCTTTTATAGGGAAGTAGATCCAACTTAACAAAAACAGGAGACCTTGCAAGTAAATATATGACATTTTCCTACTCATAATTTTGAAATAGCCTCAATAGATAGACTGGATATACATTTATTTTTACCCTAATGAAAATTTAAAAGGAGGATTGTGGATAGAATATTGCCCAGGGTTATAGTTGTAAGATTCCAGGGTACTTATCACTCACCTGGGGGAATATGATTTTTCTGAGACCTACAAAGTAGTGGCATTATTGAAGCTCTTCATCACCACAGCTTTTTTCAGAACTGTGATTCCCTTGGAAGGCATTCCTCCTCTGGATCCTCATTGGGTGAGCTCAGTTTTTTTTCCTGCCTCTGAATAAAGAAAATGAGTTCCTATGTCTGTGGTACCCCAGGCTTTGCAAGCAGTACTACTGCCTAGTTTGGGTGGTCTTCTACCATGTTGTGGAGGCAGTGGCTTATGAGGGCTCCACAGCACTTAGGTCACTGATCATGCAAAGTGGGGGAAGACAGGACACTATCTTTCTCAACCTGCAAGACTGAATTGAATGGCTCATCTTTATTGGCTACCTGCTACATGAAGTCCAATATGTACTGGAGAAAAGATAGCAAATCTGTGAAGTAAGCAACTGAAACAAGCTTGCCTTTCTGAATGGTGAGTTGGCACCCCAAAATGAAGCTAAATCTGGTCTCAAAACTTAGTAGTGATTCTCACATGACTTTCATATTGCAGGCATTTTTCTGGCAGAATTGTGCTAGTTATTTAAAGTTATTTTCTTTCTAATGATATATATTGCAACTGAATGCAACAATTTCAAGTTTCTCCATTTCAGGAGAAATTTGCTGAGCAATTTGTGTCTGTACAATATGATCTAAGGAATATTCTATGTAGTTTCTATGCTACATAACAGTTTTCAGACTTGTGTGTAAAATACATCTGCTCTGCCTGTTTGAAGGGCAAGACACATAAATCAAATCCCTATCTAAACATTTCCTAATTGGATTGTTGAAAAAGACACAAAATTCATTCTGTTGCCTTTTCCTGTCATATCCTTTTGTTGCAATGGTATGTTTCTCTAGAGTTAATCAGTTTTTCCTTTGTCTCACATTCCTAACCAACTGCCATCAAACATTCTGCTTGAAATATCATGGATTCAAAATCCAAGCATGTAGGCAATGTGGGTCTCTGGAGTAAGAAAGGGTTAGGACAAGGATGGATATTAAAAAACATCAGTTTGGAGCAGTCAGGCTTATGATGGCGAATAAATTGCAAGATTTTTTCAAAACATAACTAAAATATGAAATCAGAGAGTCAATTTTACATTTTTATGTATGAGCCTAGGCAAGTACCAATGTCAAAGCAGAATGGGTGATGTGACTGTGGTGCGGACTCTGAGATGAGCAAAATGGAAAGAATGGCCTTCAGCCAAACAGCCAGTTCCCATGAATCATGAACCCTATGACAAGAGAAAGCACAAATGATTCTGTGGAATTTATAATCCAGTAAGATTGAATGAGACTACTGCATGCTATGAGCCAGGTGACCTGAAGGAAAGTGCTATGCCATGCACTAAGGGCTATTCAAGAGCAAGGGATCATAGCAGGAGCCCTGCCTGTCTAGGACAGATGAAACAACTTAGACTTAGGCTATTGGGATTTATATCTAGACAAAGTGTGTGTGTGTGTGTGTGTGTGTGTGTGTGTGTGTGTGTGTGTGTGTGTGTGACAGACAGACAGACAGACAGAGAGAGAGAGAGAGAGAGAGAGAGAGAGAGAGAGAGAGAGAGAGAGAGAGATTATGATGGTGGTTTTAGTGAGGCGGAGAAGTTGGGCTGCAGAGGTGGTTCAGTGGGTAAAGTATTTGCCAACCAAGAATAAGAACCTTAGCTCTGATTCCTTAGAACCCACACAAAGTCAGACATAGTAACATAAGTCTACAGTTCTGAACTGGATTTTCTCCAAATACTAAGGCCGGATTTGGTGACCACATAGTCAGATAGCTGTATGCAACCCTAGGAATATTCACTTACAAAGCCCCATTTCTACTTCCTTAAATTTAGAGTTCCCAGCCACTGCTGCATAGAGAAAATGTTGTTGTTGTTGTTGTTGTTGTCTCTCATGCAATACATCTCAACTAGAGTTACCCTGCTTCCATTCCTCCCAGTGCCCCCTCCTAACTACCCTCTACTCCAGATCCATTCCTCCTCTATTTCCCTTCAGAAAAGAGCAGGTCTCACAGTGATATGAACTAACCATGGCAAGACCATAGCACAAACTCTCAAATCAAGCCTGTTTTTTTTTTAATTTTTTTATTAGATATATTGCTTTACTTACATTTCAAACGTTATTCCCCTTCCCAGTTTCATGTCCATAAGCCCGCATTCCCTCCCCTCCCCCTCCCCCATACAGGTACTCCCTCTATACATCCCCCTTATTCACCCCTCCCATATTCCCCTGTACTAGGGGTCCAACCTTGGCAGGACCGAGGGCTTCCCCTTCTCCTGTTGCCCCAACAAGGCCATTCTCTGCTACCTATGAGGTTGGAGCCCTGGGTCAGTCCATGTATGGTCTTTTGGTAGTGGTTTAGTCCATGGAAGCTCTGGTTGGTTGGCATTGTTGTTTTTATGGGGTTGCAAGCTCCTTCAACTCTTTCAATACTTCCCCTAATTCCCCCAAAGGGGGTCCTGTTCTCAGTTCAGCGGTTTGCTCCTAGCATTGACCTCTGTATTGGACATGCTCTGAAAGTGTCTCTCAGGAGAGATCAATATCCGGTCCTTTTCAGTGTGCATGTTTTAGCTTCATCAATCTTATCTAGTTTTGGTGGCTGTATATATATATATGGGCCACATGTGCGTCAGGTTCTGAATGGCCATTCCTTGAGTCGATGCTCTAAACTTTGCTTCTATATCCCTTCCTATGGATATTTTTTCCCCCTTTTAAGAAGGAGTGGGAGCATCCGCATTTTGGTCATCCTTCTTCTGGAACTTTCTGTGGTCTGTAGGTTGCATCTTGGGTAATTCGAGCTTTTTGGCTAATATCCATTTATCAATGAGTACATACTAAGTGTGTTTTTCTGTGATTGAGTAACCTCACTCAGGATTATATTTTCTAGTTCATTCCATTTGCCTATGAATGTCATGAAGTCATTGTTTTTGAGCTGAGTAGTAATCCATTGTGTAAATGTACCACATTTTTTGAATCCATTCCTCTGTTGAAGGGCATCTGGGTTCTTTCCAGCTTTTGGTTATTATAAATAAGGCTGCTATGAACATAGTGGAGCATGTGTCTTTGTTGTATGTCGCAGCATCTTTTGGGTATATGCCCAAGAGAGGTATAGCTGGGTCCTCAGGTAGTGCAATGTCCAATTTTCTGAGGAACCTCCAGACTGATTTCCAGAGATTGCACCAGTTTTCAATCCCACCAACAAGGGAGGAGTGTTCCTTTCTCCACACCCTCGCCAACATCTGCTGTCACCTGAGTTTTTGATCTTAGCCATTCTGACTGGTATGAGGTGGAATCTCAGGGTCGTTTTCATTTGCATTTCCCTGATGACTAAGGATGTTGAATATTTCTTTAGGTGATTTTTGGCCATTCAATATTCCTCAGCTGAGAATGTTTTGTTTAGCTCTGTGCCCCATTTTTAATAGGGTTATTTGGTTCTCTGGAGTCTAACTTCTTGAGTTCTTTGTATATTTTGGATATAAGGACTCTATCTGTTGTAGGATTGGTAAAGATCTTTTCCCAATCTGTTGGTTGCCGTTTTGTCCTAACCACAGTGTCCTTTGCCTTACAGAAGCTTTGCAGTTTTATGAGATCCCATTTGTTGATTCTTGATCTTAGAGCATAAGCCATTGGTGTTTTTGTTCAGGAAATTTTCTCAGTGCCCATGTGTTAGAGACTCTTCCCCACTTTTTTCTTCTATTAGTTTGAGTGTATCTGGTTTGATGTGGAAGTCCTTGATCCACTTGGACTTAAGCATTGTACATGGTGATAAGAATGGATCAATTTGCATTCTTCTACATGCTGACCTCCAGTTGAACCAGCACCATTTGTTGAAAATGCTATCTTTCTTCCAATGGTTGGTTTTAACTCCTTTGTCAAAGATCAAGTGACTATAGGTGTGTGGATTCATTTCTGGGTCTTCAATTCTGTTCCACTGATCTATCTGCCTGTCTCTGTACCAATACCATACAGTTTTTATGATTATTTCAAGCCTGTTTTTTAAGTATATCCTGTATGTGGTATGTTGTTATAAAAGCATAATTAGATTACACCATAGATACCAGTTGCTGGTTTCTAATAGCAGAGAAATACTTACTCTTGGTCAGCATCTTGATGAGACATGGAAATTAACTGAAATGGAAACTACTGGAACTCTCGTGAGGTATTTAAATTAATTAAATAGTCTATGATTAAATAAACTGGAAAATCTTACTCTAATATGGGTGGTACCTTCAAGTGACAGCTGGTTAGAAAGGAGAAACTTTGCCTTGGCTGGCCTGCCTTCATACTCAATGGCAAGGTCATCTATTCTGTTGTTGCTTTTATTATATTCCTTCACTGCTATGATGCTTTGAATGAGAATGGCCTTCATAGGCAAATACACACTAATTCTTGGTTCTCAGTTGGTGAAACTATTTGGGAAGGATTAGGAAGTGTGGCCTTGTTGGAGAAAATGTGTCACTGAATATGGGCTTTGCGGTTTTAAAAGGCTTTGCGGTTTCTCTACCCATGCATGTGGATAATGGTGTGAGCTCTCAGGTGCTGCTCCAGTGTCCTAGCCACCTGCCTGATGTCATGTCCCTGTGGTGATGGTCATGGACACACGGTCTGAAATCCTAAGCCCCAGTAAACACCTTTTATAAGTTGCCTTGGCTATGGTGACTCTACACAGCAATACAAAAATGCCCAAGGTACGTGGCATTAGAACTAGATTCTTTAGGCTTCCATTGGAGACTAAAGAGCCCTACATGAGTCTCCCTGGTCTTCATCACTACATTAGGATGGTTGGATTATCCAGACTTGTGGACTGAGAAACTACCAGAATCCAGCCTCTCTGATGTGAGACAGCCACTTTTGGACTATGTAAACCATATTTCTTAAGCAAATCTGACAGTTTCCCTTTTGAAATGATATATGATCATTCTATCTGTTCTGTTCTTCTAAAGTATCCTGACTAATACAGATGGATAACTGTACATGGTAAAGAAAGGTACAAAATAGTGAATGGTTTGTTAGAGGAAATCAGCAATGAAGTCAGTTAGGAGCAATAGAAAACAGCAAGATCCAGCATCTGTAGAACCCTGTTCAAATGCCAACAATAATACATGACTTTGAGTGTTTTATACATTTCACCCCAGTGGGCCTCGATAACTTCCTCATCTACATGAACACATCCTTTCTACGGTGTGAAAAGGCCTGGAGAAAAGCAGATCTGAGGTATAGAACTTTATTCAGTGTGAACTGGAGGTATAGGCTGCAAGTGGGAATTTAAGCAAAGCATTTCAACAATCTAGGTGCAATTCTGTATTATTTTAAAAGGGAGAATGGAAAAATAGTGGTAAATGGAAGATATGTTCTAAAGGAAAAAAATAACAGAGATTGTCCATTGATTGACATGCATCAAAGAAAAGTAGGGATGGGGCTGTGTTGATTATAAGTGCTGAGGTGCTCTATTGTTAGAAACCATGTATGCAAGGGTGTAGACATATGTCAAATTTGCCTTTAGAGTGAAGCCATGTCAGCCGTGTGAGAAATTTGAAATTGCATAATTTCCATATTTCCAAGTTCAATTTGACATACATGATAGTTTTTTTTTAAATGACAGCCCTAAAAAGGAAAGAAAGGAAGAAAGAAAGAAAGAAAGAAAGAAAGAAAGAAAGAAAGAAAGAAAGAAAGAAAGAAAGAAAATTCAGCCCTTCTGTTTGACTTTTTCATTACCAATGATACAGACACCATCATACCTCTTCCAAATTGGCCAGGACAACTCAAGCAGAACCCAGAGATATACCTTTTACACTCCCGAAGAAAAGCAACTTCAGTTGTTGAATGTGACCTTTGGAAGCAGTTCCTCTGCCTTCTGGGAATCATGATTGATTTCCCACATCACCATAGGTGGAAGCCAATTGCCCAGGAGCTGAGATTGATGGTCTATCAAAAAGCAACAGCTTTTCCAGAGTGTCTGCAGCTGAGCATCACAGGTGTTGATAAAGTGGTTGCTTATTCCCTGCCCCTGAAGTGACAGTGCAAATGTGCTCCCTTTGTGCAAGTTGTAAAGTGATAATGAATCTCAGTGGTATGGTAGCTTCCTGTCAGAGTTCAGAGCAATTCTTAGCAATGTCCCCTTGCTGTTTGATTCTGTGTTTTATACCACAATATATACTTTCCATAGAAAAATCATCTCTCTCTTCTGAGAACTAAGGTAAGGGATATATTCAAAGTCTTCCATAGTGACAATATCAAGGAAGAACAGCCTATTCTTGATTAATTTATGTGGTGTCTAGAATGATGGTGACAACACACTTGGAAAAATACTTTGAAGTTCATGAATTGCACTTTGTACATTCTTATAAGAAGGTTTGGGTTCTCAAATCTTACTATAGACTGTTCCTGGAGTCCTTTCTCAAACTGATAGACAAAAAGAACTTTCTCCAGGTGAGAAGTAGAATGCCATTATACTAACAAACAAAACTCTATGCTGGAGCATATATCCTGCCTATAGAAGACTGGGTGGAGAGATCTGTTCTTCCTCTTTTGAGCTGAAAATAGCCCTGTTTGCAGACCGGATTCATCCTAAGAATGCCATTAGTTTCAAAGGGAAATATAGGAATGGGGGTACCACAGTCAGCCTCAAGGACCTGCCTGCCTCAGATTCCTGAGATCAGGATTATAACCATATGCCACGATATATTCATTTCCTTTCCATGGGCTATTGGAGCAAAACTCCAGTCCCTGGAGCTTGCAAGGCAGGCACTTTGCTGACCAAGTTGTCTTCGCTGGTGCAAGTTTTGAATTTGTTTAATAAACCTACTAAAATTTTATGTGTATTTTTATGTTGAGTCAACTTAAAATACAATCTTAAATTCCCTTCTCTTGAACTGTCATTGTCCTTTATTATTCATGTAATATCACATCCTCTTTGAACTTAAAAGAATCTGTTAAGTCCTATTCCACATTGGTCTTGTAAGGGAAAGAGCTGGTAAAAGTCTGAGTTTGTGCTGGGAACTAATTATTTCAGAATGGAAATCAAAATTAAAAATAATAACGTCCTAAAATTCAAAATATATGGTTACGCTAAGCCCAATAGTGCTAAACTGGCACAACTCCAAGCAAGTAACTGGCTCAAAGAGAGTCAGATGACAGCATGCAGATCCTGATGATTATCCTTATCTTAGAGTAAGACCCAGTCTGTCACTGAGCTGAGAAGCACAGCCCTAAATGACTGAATGTATTTAAGGTCACAGCTACAAAATCAAGGACAAGTTGAAATATCAACCTGCAAACCAAATCCCAAAGTATGTAGGGCAGCCATGATGGTGACAAGGGAAACTTAAGGCACAACCTACGAACATAACTATGATGCTAGCTAGAGCAACACTGAGAATTTGTCTTTGTATTCTATTCAGATGAGATTATCTCTAGAAATTGTGTAGAGAACAATACGATGAATATATTCATCATGCATTGTGTAGAATGACTAATATTAACATAACTGATAGGTTCCACCAAAATGTGAAGCACATTCCCACCATGATTCAGGAATATCTGATGATTTTATATAGGTTGGTAGAAAACAACCATGAGAAAGTGGTAGATAGCAAGAGCCAAGGAATACTGTAAAACAATTCATTGTATAAAAAGAGAACAACAACAAATTTGCCTTTAATCAAGCCTTAAACATGATTGGTTAGGAAGAAAGTTAGAGCTCAGCTTTTAGAGTGGACTGTCAGTTGGATTTGCTTCATATCCTTCTCCCTTATCCTAAGAAAGGACAGATTGTGAGGAAAAGCATCAATGCCAGGTATCACTGTGAGATAAAAATTAAAGCCATTGTCCTGCGTTATCATAAGAAAATGACATCTAAGTAAAAAGACAGGTAACCTATATAGCTGAGCTGTTTATGCTTATGTTTATGTTTATGATGACAACCCCTCCATTCCCATGAGCTCAGAGGACAAAGGTCGTGGTCAGGATCAGGGTCATCAGTAAAGCCTAGTGATTCTGGTTATAAGCTGCTGTCTCCATGTTCCCCCATCCCAAATACATTCATTCACACTTTGGTGCCAGGGTCCTTTCTGGAATAATACTTCTCCAGATACTATCACAAAATATCTGTACAGAAATAATATGCGTGTTACAAATTTGCTCAGTGCCGGACCTTAGCTAGTGTCTAGTAGGTAGGAAGATCCAAGTGAACAGCCTGACAATTGCTAGTTTTTTGAATCAGCTAAAAAGTGATTTCGAATCATCATCAAGCACAAGGACCACTGCACATTCCTGTTTATACTAATTGCACTTTGATCTTCTCACCAATGTCTAGGTGGCTCACAAGCAGGTGCACCAGTGGCCTTTACAGTGCCATTTTCCTGGCTTGTGGGAAAACATGCTCAGCTGTGCTGAGCTATCGGCTCCTTCAGGGATCTACACTTTAGTGAATTTGTTGCCCCTGCTGAGACTTTACTGCTTTGCTTTTTTTTAAATTAGAAAATAAACTCCTACTTTCTGTCACTTCTTGAAGGCTGTATGTACTGTTCTGAGTTTTCACAGCCACCTCAAGTAAAACTGGGCAATATTCTCCTCTGCTGCCATAGAACACTTTTTGTGACAAGCTTGCTGGCATCTGGTTGCAGTACATGAATGTGTTGTGAGATAGATCAACATTTAAAATCACTTTAATGAATAAGTAAAAAATAAACAAAAAGTAAAAAAAACATCAGCTCACTTTACCTAAAGCAGAATCCTCTTCACAATGTGAATGGTGCTATTAATGTTGTAAGAACTTCAGAGCAGAAATTGGGAATTCCTAAAGAAAGATTTCTGCCCCAAGATGGTGACATAAAGTCCCCATCTGTGTTTTCAGCTGCCTGCACAGCCCCAAACATTTCAGGCTTTCCAAAACAGAAAGTTCTCTTGAACACTCTCTTCCTTTCTCTCACTCTGCATATGTATCTGTGTGTACATCAAACTTGTGTCTGTCCTGTCTCACCTGGAGGGAGAGTTCAAATGTGTCAGAAGTGTCAGTTTAAAGGTTTTCCAAGTTCCATAGAGAAATGCCTCTCAAATGAGGCATAGCTCACCCCAGTGTGCAGCAGCTGCTCTTTTACTTCCTTACAAACACAGCTTACAGGTTGAACTTGCCTTTGATTGGGATATCAGAGTGCTTAGCTTGCTGTTTAACCTTTTGATTGGCCATGGATCATTTCAGAATGAAAGGTCTTTACTTCCCAAGTGGCGTTTTAATCAAAGGTGATGGTGAGATAAATAGGAAGTTCATTTTGCTGAGAGTCCTCGAGCCAGCTGCTATGTACAGTAACAACTTTTCATTTACTGACTATTTTCTTTTTTTTTCCAGAAGAATTGATGATATAGGTCAAGCTAGCCTACAATTCTTCCTGTATCTCAGACCAGCTTTTCAGAAGCCACAAGAATGCTTAGAGCACAGGCATGCACTACCATCACCAACCCCACAATAATATCTTACAGAATACATAACTTTATATTTTATAAATAAAATACACATACAAAATTCTATGCACAGAATTAATGGCTCAGTCAATATTAGCTACCCTTTCTTATTTTCTTAATTATGAACGTAAACCTATATAGTTAATGTCCAGATAAAAAGGTAGCTGGGGGGGGGGGTTAAGGGAAATATTTATGATCATGGAGCAAATACTTCAAGGATGTAGATGTGTGATTGCTTCATGATTCAATCATTAAGTGATTGGAGCAAAATTTTAATCCAAGTCCCATGTATTTGAGAGTCAATACATTTAACTGCTACCCCTATTTCTACATATGGACAAGCATGTGCTCATGCATGTCGGTATTTGCCTGTGCATGTTATATGTTGCAATAATACCAAAATACCACATGTAGATGGTAAGAGACACAGCCAAAGGTGAATAAAGGGTACTGTCCTTTGGTTCCTTGGCTGCCTGCCCACATGCTTGGGTACTGTCTTTGGTCCCTTGGCTGCCTACCCACATGCTTGGGTACTGTCTTTGGTTCCTTGGCTGCCTGCCCACATGCTTGGGTACTGTCTTTGGTCCCTTGGCTGCCTGCCCACATGCTTGGGTACTGTCTTTGGTTCCTTGGCTGCCTGCCCACATGCTTGGGTACTGTCTCTGGTCCCTTGGCTGCCTGCCCACATGCTTGGGTACTGTCTTTGGTCACTTGGCTGCCTGCCCACAGGCCTGTACCTCCACTCTCAGAACTCGGTACCAGTGCTTCTTTTAATTTGGTCCAATGGGAGGTGTCAGAGAAAGCACAGATCACTGAAATCCAAAACTAATTACAGAATACGCCTTATGCAACACTCTTGTTTTACAACTATCTCTTGCCAGGGCTGTTTAGTATGACCCTGGGGATAGATCTTGGTGGTTCTATTTCCTTCTCACATCCTCCCTGGAATGAAACTTCAAAGAAACCCTAAAGCTACCATGATTTGGCCACAGGAGGAAAGGCTGAATTGGGAGTGCTATAGGAAAAGGCTGTATTTACATTCACAGCCTTGGCCACTAAAGTTGTAGAGTTAGGGATGACATTTAGCATAACTAGCATGTGTGAGAAGGCTCTGAGTTTCATCCTCAACACAGAAATAAGCAACCACGAGGATTTACTGGATCTGGTCTATAAGTTAAAAGGAATCTAGCAGCAAGATTGAGACAAATAAGAGGACTAAAGCAGACATGGATGAAACTACACAGCAATAGAGTTTGATTTATGTTAATGCTTAATCTGAAAATTGCATGATTTCATATCTGAGGACCGCAAAGAATTCACATATTTTTAAAAAGGAGAAGAAAAAGAAAGAGGTTGTCATAGTGCCTTTTTTTGAATTCATGTGCCAAGGAGGCAGAGACAGGCAGAATCATGGGCTTGCAGGTCAGCTCACCGTTCACACATATTCAATTCTAAACCAATGAGAGATCATATCTCAAAAAATAGAAAAAGATAGATAGATAGATAGATAGATAGATAGATAGATAGATAGATAGATAGATCCCAAAATACAGCAGTTAATATTGTCCCTCTCTTTTCTACGTGTATACATATTAACAAATAAATGTAACACATGTGCTTCTACAAGAACATAGTATACCCATTCATACGCACCATTATACAAGATATGAAGCAAGACTGTGCACTTTATATATAATGGATGTATCTTTGCTGACTGAATGATCAGATATCAATTTGCTCATTTTTTTATAAATAAACACTTTCCTAGACCTCTATAGACAAGTTGCACAAGACAGGGTGTGAAAAAATAAAAATGTGAGACTTCCACTTTCTGCCTGCATCCAGAGTTGAACCAGTCCCACAACTCTCTGTACCCAAATTCCATGGCAGAAAGAGCTGGACTCTCAGAAGTGTGCACAATCTTGAGAGCTCAGAGGACACAACCACTTATGCTCACAATCCTGGCCCAAGAGGAACCCGCCTAATGCCCTCTGTGCCCCCAGGGCACAGGAACCTAGGCACAGTCAGGGCAGGACCCTTCCAGTTTCTGCCAGTTCCCAGAGCTGACACCCAGTCGTCAGGAGTGCCTACACACCTAACAGTAAAGGAAGACCAACTCCTCTCCTCCAAGCGATCCCCACCAGGTGGCCTCAGGACACACAAAGGCAGGAGTAGTCTGGGACAGGACATTTATGGTTCCTGCCTGCCCCTGGAGCTGAACAGCTCCTACAGCTCTCTGTACCCAAATCCCATGGGAGAGATAGACTCAAAGAAGTGCAAGCAATCCCGAGAGCTCAGGGGAGACCTTCACTTCTGCTCACATTCCTGGACTAAAAGGAACCTGCATAGTGCTCTAGAGGAACAGGGACCTAGGAGCAGTCAGTGGCAGGATCCTTCAGGTTTTTGCCTGCACCTTGAGATGAACCAGTCCAAAAGCTCTCTGTACCTATATCCTGTGGGGAAGAGAGCTTGATGCTTAGAAGTACAGACAATCCAGAGAGTTCAGAGGCGACAACTACTTCTGCTCACATTTGTGGACCAAAAGGAACCCTTAGAGTGCCCTCGGTGTCCCCTGTGCACAAGAACCTAGGCACAGTCAGGGGCAGGAACCTTCCAGTTTCTGCCTGCACCCAGCCAGAGCTGAAAGCCAGTCACCAGGAGCACTGACAGACCTGAGTGCTAAAGTAAGACCAAAACTTCTGCTCCAAGGGAACTGCCTTGAGGACTCAGGACACACAAACCCAGGAACAGTCTGAGACAAGATCCTTTCCATTTCTGCCTATACCCAGAGCTAAGCCAGTCCCACAACTCGTTGTACCCAGATCCAGCTGAAAGAAAACAGGTCTACAGGAGTACTGAGCCACAGGCTTACAGGAGGGTCAAGACACTGTCAGAGACAGCAAGACAAGCTAATACAAGAGACAACATGATAGCGAGACGCAAGCACAGAAACGTAAGCAACAGAAACCAAGACTAGTTGGCATCATCAGAGTCCAGTTCTCCCACCAAAGCAAATAATGGATATCCAAGCAAACCAGAAAAGTAAGATTTGGATTTAAAATTTCATCTCATGATGATGATAGAGGACTTTAAGAAGGACATAAATAACTCCCTTAAAGAAGTACAGGACAACACAAGTAAACAAGTAGAAACCCTAAAAGAGGAAACACAAAAATCCCTTAAAGAATTATAGGAAAACACAACCAAACAGGTGAAGGAATTTAACAAAACCATCCAGGATTTAAAAATGGAAATAGAAACAATAAAGAAAGCACAAATGGAGACAACCTTGGAGACAGAAAACCTAGGAAAGAGATCAGGAGTCATAGATGCAAGCATCACCAACAGAATACAAGAGATAGAAGAGAGATTCTCAGGGGGAGAAGACACATAGAAAATATCCATCAAAATATCCATCAAAAACAATGTAAAAGGCAAGAAGCTTCTAACCCAAAACATCCAGGAAATCCAGGACACAATGAGAAGATCAAACCTAAGGATTATAGGTATAGAAGAGAGTGAAGACTCCCAACTGAAAGGTGCAGTAAATATCTTCAACAAAATTATAGAAGAAAACTTCCCTAATCTAAAGAAAGAAATGCCCATACACATACAAGAAGCCTATAGAACTCCAAATAGATTGGACCAGAAAAAAAATTTTCCCGTCATATAATAGTCAAAACACCAAACGCACAAAATACAGAAAGAATATTAAAAGCAGTAAGGGAAAAAGGTCAAGAAACATATAAAGGCAGACCTATCAGAATTATATCAGACTTCTCACCAGAGACAATGAAAGCCAGAAGATCCTGGGCAGATGTCATATAGACCCTAAGAGAACACAAATGCCAACCCAGGCTAGGATATCCAGTAAAATATTCACTTCACATGAATGGAGAAACCAAAATATTCTATGACAAAACCAAATTTACACAAAATCTTTCCACAAATCAAGCCCTACAAAGGATAATAGATGGAAAATTCCAAAGCGAGAAGGGAAACTACACCCTAGAAAAAGCAAGAAAGTAATCTCGTTGCAAGAAAACCAAAAGAAGAAAGACACACAAACATAATTCCACCTCTAACAACAAAAATAACAGGAAACAACAATCACATTTCCTTAATATCTATTAATAACAATGGACTCAATTCCCCATTAAAAAGAAATAGACTAACAGACTGGATGTGAAAAGATGACCCAGCATTTAGCTGCATACAGTAAACACACCTCGATGACAAAGACAGACACTACTTGAAAGTAAAAGAATGAAAATCAATTTTCCAAGCAAATGATGCCAAGAAACAAGCTGGAGTAGCCATTCTCATATTGAATAAAATCAATTTTTAACCAAAAGTTATCAAAAAAGATAAGGAAGGACACTTCATAGTCATTAAAGGAAAAATCCACAAAGATGAACTTTCAATCCTGAATATCTATGCTCCAATTGCAAGGGCACCTACATTCTTAAAAGAAAGCTTACTAAAGCTCAAAGCACGCATTGCATCTCATACAATAATAGTGGAAATTTTCAGCACCCCATGCTCATCAATGGACAGATCATGGAAATAGAAACTAAACAGAGACATAGAGAAACTAACAGAAGTTATGAACCAAATGGACTTAACAGATATTTATAGAACATTTCATCCTAAAACAAAAGAATATACCTTCTTCATAGCACCTCATTGTACCCTCTCCAAAATTGAACATTTAATCTGTCACAAAACAAACCTCAACAGATACAAGAGGACTGAAATAATCCCATGCATCCTATCAGATCACCACAAACTAAGGTTGATTTTCAATAACAGGAGAAAAAAAAAGATAGAAAACCCACATAAACATGGAAGCTGACCGATGCTCTACTCAATGATACTTGCTCAAGGAAGAAATAAAGAAATTAAAGACTTTTTAGAATTTAATGAAAATAAAGGCAGAATATACTCAAACTTATAGGACACAATGAAAGCAGTGCTAAAAGAAAAATTCACATCTCTGAGTGTCTCCATAAAGAAACTGGAAGGAGCATACATTAGCAGCTTGACAGCACACCTGAACGCTCTAGAACTAAAAGAAGTGAATACATCCAAGAAGAGTACATAGCAGGAAATAACCAAACTCAGGGCTGAAATTAGCCAAGTAGAAACAGAAAGATCTATACAAAATATCAACAAAATCAAGAGCTGGCTTTTGAGAAAAATCAACAAGATACATAAACCCTTAGCCAGACTAAGCAGAGGGCACAGAGAGTCTATCCAAATTAACAAAATCTGAAATAAAAAAAGAGACATAACAGAAACTGAAGAAATTGCAAAAATGATCAGATCTTTCACAAAAGCCTATATTCAACAACACTGGAAAATCTGGATGAAAATGACAATTTTCTAATCTGATACCAGGTACCAAAGTTAAATCAGTTTAGATGATCCATCTAAACTGACCCATAATTCCTAAACAAATAGAAGCAGTCATTCAAAGTCTCCCAGTCAAAAAAGCCCAGGACCAGATGGGTTTAGTGCAGAATTCTATCAGGCATTCATAGAAGACCTAATACCAATACTGTCCAAACTAATCCACAAAATAGAAATAGAAGAAGCACTGCCCAATTTGTTCTATGAAGCCTCAATTATGCTTATTCCTAAATAACAAAAAGAACCAATAAAGTAATCTTTAGGCCAATTTCTTTTATGAGTATTAACACAAAAATAGTCCCTAAAATTCTCACAAACTGAATCCAAGAATACAGCAAAATGACCATCCATCATGATCAAGTAGTCTTCTTCCCAGGGATAGAAGAATGTTTTAATATATGGAAATCCATCAATGCAATCCACTATGTAAACAAACTCAATGGGAAAAAAAGCACACATGATGATCTCATTAAATGGTGAGAAATCATGTGACAAAATTCAACACTACTTCATGATAAAAGCCTTGGAAAGATCAGGAATTCAAGGCCCATACCTAAACATAGTAAAGGCAATATACATCAAACCAGTAGCCAACATCTCCAACTAAATGGAGAGAACCTTGAAGCAATCCCACTAAAATCAGGGACTAGACAAGGCTGCCCACTCTCTACCTACTTATTGAATATAGTAGTTGAAGTCCTAGCTAGAGAAATTAGAAAATAAAAGAAAGTTAAAGGGATACAAATTGGAAAGGATGAAGTCAAAATATCACTATTTGCAGATGATATTATAGTATACTTAAGTGACCCCAAAAGATCCACCAGAGAACTACTAAGCCAGATAAAAAGCTTCACCAAAGTTGCTGGATATAAAATTAACGCAAACAAATCAGTAGCCTTCCTCTACTCAAAGGTAAACAGGCTGAGAAAGAAAGTAAGGAAAGGATACCTTTCACAATAGTCACAAATAACATAAAATACTTTGGTGTCACTCTAACCAAGGAAGTGAAAGATGTGTATGACAAGAACTTCAAGTCTCTGATGAAAGAAATTGAAGAAGATCTGAGAAAATGGAAAAACCTCCCATGCTCATGAATTGGCAGGATTAATGTAGTAAAATACAGACATTTTCCAAAAGCAATCTACAGATTCGATGCAGTTCCCATCAAAATTCCAACTCAATTCTTCATAGAGTTAGAAAGATCAATTTGCAAATTCATTTAGAATAATAAAAAACCCAGGATAGCAAAAACTATAATCAACAATAAAAGAACTTCTGGGGGAATCACCATCCCTGACCTCAAGCAGTATTACAGAGCAATAGTGATAAAAATTGTATTGGTACACACACAGGCAGGTAGATGAATGGAATAGAACTGAAGACCCAGAAATGAACCCACACACCTATGATTAATTGGTCTTTGACAAAGGAGCTAAAACAGTGGGGGGAAAAAGACAGCATTTTCAACAAATGGTGCTCGTTCTACTACCAGTTAGCACATAGAAAAAGGCAAATCAATCCATTCTTATTACCCTTTACAAAGGTAAGTCCAAGTGGATTAAGAACCTCTACATAAAACCAAATACACTCAAACTAATAGAAGAAAATGTTGGGAAGAGTCTCGAACACATGCACTGGAGAAAATTTCCTGAAGAGAACACCAATGGCTTATGCTCTAAGGTCAAGAATTGACAAATTGGAACTCACAAAGCTTCTGCAAGTCAAAGGACACTGTCATTAGGACAAAACAGCAACCAACAGATTGGGGAAAGATCTTTAACAATCCCACATTCAACCGAGGGCTAATATCGAAAATATACAAAGAACTCAAAAATTAGACTCCAGGGAGTCAAATAATTCTACTATAAAATGGGGTACAGAGCTAAACAAAGAATTCTCAGCTGAGGAATATCAAATGGCTGAGAAGTACCTAAAGAAATGTTCAACATTCTTACTCATCAGGAAAATGCAAATCAAAACAACTCTGAGATTCCACCTCACACCAATCAGAATGGCTAAGATCAAAAATTCAGGTGACAATCCTACAACAGATAGAGGGCTTATATCCAAAATATACAAAGAACTGAAGAAGTTAGACAG
The DNA here is from genome assembly GCF_011064425.1 of Rattus rattus. Lineage (NCBI taxonomy): Eukaryota > Metazoa > Chordata > Mammalia > Rodentia > Muridae > Rattus > Rattus rattus. The sequence continues at coordinate 3,093,280 of NC_046161.1, forward strand.
CAGGGAGGCAAATAACCCTATTAAAAAATGGGGTTCAGAGCTAAACAGAGAATTCACAGCTGAGGAATGCCGAATGGCTGTGAAACACCTAAAGAAATGTTCAACATCGTTAGTCATAAGGGAAATGCAAATCAAAACAACCCTGAGATTTCACCTCACACCAGTGAGAATGGCTAAGATCAAAAAACTCAGGTGACAGCAAATGCTGGCGAGGATGTGAGAAAGGGAACACTCCTCCATTGTTGGTGGGGTTGCAGACTGCTACAACCATTCTGGAAATCAGTCTGGAGGTTCCTCAGAAAATTGGACATTGAACTGCCTGAGGATCCAGCTATACCTCTCCTGGGCATATACCCAAAAGATGCCCCAACATATAAAAAAGACACGTGCTCCACTATGTTCATCGCAGCCTTATTTATAATAGCCAGAAGCTGGAAAGAACCCAGATGCCCTTCAACAGAGGAATGGATACAGAAAATGTGGTACATCTACACAATGGAATATTACTCAGCTATCAAAAACAATTGCTTTGTGAAATTCGTAGGCAAATGGTTGGAACTGGAAACTATCATCCTGAGTGAGCTAACCCAATCACAGAAAGACATACATGGTATGTACTCATTGATAAGTGGCTATTAGCCCAAATGCTTGAATTACCCTAGATGCCTAGAACAAATGAAACTCAAGACGGATGATCAAAATGTGAATGCAGATCGCTCATGAGAGACACAGCCAGAATACAGCAAATACAGAGGCGTATGCCAGCAGGAAACCACTGAACTGAGAACAGGACCCCTGTTGAAGGAATCAGAGAAGGAACTGGAAGAGCTTGAAGGAGCTCGAGACCCCATATGTACAGCAATGCCAACCAACCAGAATTTCCAGGGACTAAGCCACTACCCAAAGACTATACATGGACTGACCCTGGACTCTGACCTCGTAGGTTGCAATGAATATCCTAGTAAGAGCACCAGTGGAAGGGGAAGCCCTGGGTCCTGCTAAGACTGAATCCCTAGTGAACTAGACTGTTGGGGAGAGGGCAGCAATGGGGGAGGGTGGGGGAACACCCATAAGGAAGGGAGGGGGGGGATGTTTGCCCGGAAACCGGGAAAGGGAATAACATTCGAAATGTATATAAGAAATACTCAAGTTAATAATAAAAAAAAAAAGAAAAGAAAAGAAATTACAGAACCAAAGTATCCCAATGGCTAGAGGAATACTCTATGAATACTTGTCACATCCTCCTCACCAAATGACTTTTGTAGGCGTTGATTCACTCACTTGCCACGTTCCCTTGCTCCTCTTCCAACCACTGGATTTCTCGTGTCTAAAGGTTAATAGAATAAATTATTAGAAAACTAAAAAAAAAAAAAAAAATTCAGGTGACATCAGATGCTGGCCAAGATATGGAGAAATAAGAACACTCCTCCATTGTTAGTGGGATTGCAAGCTGGTACAATCACTCTGGAAATCAGTCTGGAGGTTCCTCAGAAAATTGGACATTGTACTACCTGAGGACCCATCTATATCACTCCTGGGCGGGGTATACCCAAATGATGTTCCAACATACAACAAATACACATGCTCCACTATGGTCCTAGCAGCCTCATTTATAATAGCCAAAAGCTGGAAAGAACCCAGATGCCCTTCAACAGGGGAATGGATACAGAAAATGTGGTACATCTACATAATGGACACTACTCAGCTATCAAAAACAATGACTTCATGAAATTCATAGGCAAATGGATGGAACTAGAAAATATCATCCTAGGAGAGATAACACAACCACCAAAAAAAACAAAAAAAATATAAAACCAAAGAAAACCCAAAAAAAAAAAAAAAACACACACACACACACACACACACACACACACACACACACACACACACACACACACACACACATGGTATGCACTCATTGATAAGTGGATATTAGCACAAATGGTCGAATTACCCAAGATACAATCTATAGACCACATGAAACTCAAGAACAAGGATGAACAAATTACAAAGTGTGGATGCTTCCGTCCTTCCTAAAAAGGGGAACAAAAATTTTCATGGTAGGAGATATGGAGACAAAGTTTGATCGGACACTCAAGGAATGGCCATTCAGATCCTGCCCTACATGGGGATCCAGACCATATATATACAGCCACTGAACCTAGACAATATTGATGAATCCAAGAAGTGCATGTTGACAGGAGCCTAATATAGCTGTCTCCTGAGAGGCTTAGCCGGAATGTGACTAATATAGAGGTGAATGCTAGCAGCCAACCATTGACCTGAGAATGAGGTCACCATTGGAAGAATTATAGAAATGATTGAAGGAGCTGAAGATGCTTGCAACCCTAGAGGAATAACAATACCAACCAACCAGAGCTCCCAGGGACTAAACCACTGCCCAAAGGGTACACATGGACTGACCCATGGCTCCAGCTGCATATGTAGCAGAGGATGGCCATGTTGGGTACCAATGGGAGGTGAAGTCCTTGGTCCTGCCAGACCGGATCCCTCCAGTGTAGGGGAATGTCAGGGCCGGGAGGTGGGAAGGGGGCGTGGCTGGGGAGGGGGAACACCCTTATTGAAGAAGGGGAAGGGAGATGGGAATATGGGTATTATGGACAGGACACCGGGAAAAAGAATAACACTTGAAATGTAAATAAAAAATATTCAATTAAAAAAAGAAATATTCTTCACAAAGAAAAAGAAAACTGTGTGAAAAAAATCAGTACCTCGCACAGATCATTGTCAAGCCTTTGTTCTGTTTAGTGCCCAGTCTCTTTTTTCATGTAGCCTTGAAATAAATAGATAACCTTCTTGCCAAAGGAAGGCACATAAGAATGATGTTTGGTTTCATAGATGAACCTATGTCAGTTGCCAACTTCTAGAATGCACTGGCTACTGACCCTCTGCTCACTTGAGGCCTTCAGGTGTCTCTGATACCCTCTAGAAAATTTTTCGAGAACTTAAGAAACTCAGGTACTTCTTATAGAGTGCAATCAAGTGTCACAACTGACGCAGTGCAGAGGACCTGAGAAGAATGGGAAGTGAATGAGAGACTTTATGTTTAGCTCTCGCTGACAGTAGAGCCAGTAAATTCACAGTGCTGACCTCTGAGCCTAATACCTTGTTCTTTTGTTTTGGTTTTTGTTTTGTTTTGTTTTATCTCTTGTAGCTGGTTTGCCTAACACCATCTGCTGAATAAACAGCACCAGGCCCACCGGCAGTTTGCTTCCACAGTGGTAGCAGGGGATCTGCTTGGAAGTCAACCAGCCGGGTTTTCATTGCTTGGAAAACTATATTGCTTATTGACTCTGAAATTGGAAAATGTTTATTTGCAATTGAAATTGGAACACAATTTAACAAAAAAGGCTTACCAGTCTCCACAATGACCTCCCACACACCATTCCTTTAAGGCTTAATGAGTGATTTGAGTTAGGGTGAGCATAAGTGCAGATTTTGTGCTGGCAAATACTCCCATCTGTCCACTGGGACATACATAAACTGGCAGCCAGTATTAGGAGAATCCCTCTTGTTAAATTGATAACACTTCTACACGCCACCAGGGAGCCAGGTAATTGTGACAGTATTTCTGGGCTAAATTCCAATCATTGCCACTGCAAATCAGAAGCAATGGAAAAGATGTCTTCAGGCTTTCTTTAAAAAATAATTGTATTATCTGTGCTACAGAAGAAAGAAAGAGAATTAAGATCACAATCTGGGTAATGCCAGATTTATTCTCAATATCACTTAATGAAATTACATCAGTATTTTAAAAGCTAATATCTTCCATTGGCCTCTTCACTAACCTCCTCTTTGGGGTGTTTTAAGCAGAAACCTCAGAAAATTGCAGCAAACATGTTGGACAATTCTGTATAAGTCTGGATGACAGGCAAACTAGAAAAGATGGAGGGGGAAAGAAAGCAACAGTGGCAGGAAGGGTTAAGTGTACCACTCATTAATTGCTCTTCAGTCACAATCTACCATTTATTTCTTTCTTCTGTGATAATGGTAATTAAAGCCTTTAATAAGATTGTCTAAGAGTGTAAAAACTGTGTGAGGTTTATGAATATATACATTTGTGTGCTTATGCATGCATATGTGTATGTTCAATGACAACTTTTAAGGATATTGAATATTTCTTTAGGTATTTCTTGGGCAATTGATATTCCTAAGTTGAGAATTCTTTATTTATTTCTGTACCCCACATTTAATAGGGTTATTTGATTCTGTGGAGTCTAACTTCTTTAGTTCTCTGTATACGTTGACTATTAGCCCTCTACTGAGTGTAGGATTGTTAAAGATCTTTTCCCAATCTGCCAGTTGCTATTTTGTCCTAATGACAGTGTTCTTTGCCTTATATAAACTTTGCAATTTTATGAGGTCCCATTTGTCAATTCTTGATCCAAGAACATAAGCCACTGGTGTTGTGTTCAGGGAATTTCCCCCAATGCCCATATGTTTGAAGCTCTTCCCCACTTTTTTTTCTATTAGTTTAGTGTTTTATGTGGAGGTCCTTAATCCACTTGGACCTGAACTTTGTACAGGATGACAAAAATTGATAAATTTGCATTCTTGTACATGCTGACTTCCAGTTGAACTTCCTGTGGTGAGTACTTTACCCACCAAGCAGTTATCTCAGCCTTGCAAATACAAGAAGTAAACATTGCCAATGATGGGCAGTGGTGGAGGGAGCTCTTGTACATGGAGGGCTTTTTGTCTGCCCTGGAGCGCTGCTGTTTAGGTGCTTTGTTCTTTCTACCACACATCTCTCAAAGATGCTGATGAGGGACTTGAGTAGTTCCATCTACTTTTGGGGGCACCCAGTTGCTTGGATGAACTCCTAATCAAACCATCTGATGAGGAGTTCTGATTTATGGAGTCCAATCACTTGCCTTAACCACTTATATTCTAAATCCCATGTTTTACCTCTGGGGAAACCTTGGAAATTTCTCAATAAGTTCACTGAAGTGTGCCCCCAAGTATGCTTAAATCTTAACTCAGTAAGGAGAACCTCTTCCATGCCTCTTTCTTATTCAGGAACTCTTACTCAGTCCTAAGAAATGTTTTAATGTTTTTTTTCAATATTTCTAGCTTCCTATAGTTCAATTCCTGTTATATCATTTAATATAATATTGTCTATTAAATTCTCTCTGAATGGTTTGTATCCTAACTGGAAGCTAACTGATGAAGAATTGGTAGTAGCAGTTAGCCCCTCAAAAACAGAATGAAGCAATGGCTTTGATCAAAACCTTGTGTTAAAATTCAGTGTTGAGTGTCTCAACATAGAGAAATCAGAGAGTAGTGACGCACAGCATAGGATGTTATAATTAATGAAATTATGGTCTCCAATTGACTGATTGTGATATAGAGACAAGAGTCAGGTAGTTGATGTGCTTGACTTCCCCAGTGGTAACAGTCACTCCAAGACCCATGACTTTGAATTGAGTTTTGTAATGCACTTGAGTCCTTAGAATTCACTGGTACTTTCAGTCCTTTAACTCTTGGGCAGTGTTACCACTTGCGAGCTAGAATGCTTCTGTGACCATCGTGAAAAGGGATCCTCTTCATAAAGCTTGGAGGTAATACATCTGGAAATAAAACAATCTCTTAGTTTAATGAGTTACTAAACAAGGAGTGAAATTCTCAGTCTTTCCAGCTTTCTCATGTGAAATTTGATTAGAAAATATTAGAATCTTGAAATTTTTGGAGATTCTGGCTGAACCCACACAGCCAAACTGCCAAACTTCTAGGTTAAGTTAAGCCATTTTTATTCAAAATTAGATTCCTTTCTAATATTTGAAAAATTATTTAAAATCTTGTGGCACTCTCAGCTTGGATAAAAGCCTTAAAAATCCATGCTCATTTCCTGAAAACACACACACACACACACACACACACACACACACACACTATACTCTGTTGCCCTAGACCCATGATTAAAGCCCTGTCTCACCATTCTTCAAGACCCAGGGCACACAGAAAAATAAATACTCCAAATGTTTGCAAGGATTTGCACGAGGATTACATAGAAGTAAAAACTCAAGAAATGTGTCAGGGCTTGAGTCTATGTGAATAAGACATAGACTTTTCCCTTAGCCAGAAAAAAAAAAGGGGGATATATAAGTAATCAAAATTATTTGATTCAGTTATATTTAGCAGTAGGCTAATTGATCATAATGTCCCCCAAATTAAATAGATTCGTAACTTACTTAAGTGTTTTTTTTTATTAACTTGAGTATTACTTAAGTGTTTTAAAACAGAATATTAAACTCTAGATCTGGGACCAAAAGCCTAATTTGAGTCACCACAGTGAAGACACAGTAGTTCTGATATTAAGCCATTCACTAATACCTCTACTCCAAACCCTTCATTGAAGGAAGTCAAGTAACCATGACAAGTTACCTTGAGCCAGTGTTGCAAGGATATTCAATAAGTAGAATCCTAAGAACATATTTAGAATGCATTGAGACCACAGTGAATGCTCAGACTTGTGGGGAATTGTTACATAATAGTCTTGAATTGATGTCTGTTCTTGAGAACCTAAAATACTATGACTAGCATATTATAATCAAATAAAAGATGGAGTTGCTTGAAATACAACTCAAAGAAGATTTCGTTTGTTTTCATATTGACTCAAGAAGCAGATTTTGAGGGTCAATATGGAAGGAAAGACCCAATAGATGTCCATGAAACATATCTCATTCCCAAGGTCATCCAAAGAAGCAATATTTGGATCTTGGGAATGTGAAGAGAGTAAGGCTTTCATAAAAGATTTTGAAGAATCATCAGTAGGGTTACCTGTCATATTCCCCTCCAATTCTTCAGAGTTATCTTGGAGAATGACCAGAGACTGTTGCAATGCTCACAGATGGTGACTTGAAAACTCCTGCTGTTCCTTTTATATTAGCTTAAGGGAACTCAGCATGAACTCAGGCACTTAGCATGCAACTATTGACCTGGAAAACACTCTTTCAGGCAAGTTCTGAGGAACATATAATGGACTTGAGTCACCACAGTGAAACACTGTTGGACAAACAGCATATCTTTGCATCATTCATTGGAATACTGTCAGCTTTTCTCAAAGGGAACCTCATTGTCTCTTCCTATCAAATCTTATACCAGACCACAGTATCAATGACATTACACTCTTTATGTCTGACGATGAGAATTTAGGAAATACTATAGATCCTTCAGTAAGACATGTATAAAGTAGGAATGGGAGAGAATACCTACAGTGAAGTAAATAATGGTTCACTCTCACACAGCATGTCAAGATAATCTGTCCAGAATAATAAAGAGAAGGTATCCTGTTACTTATCAGGGACACCATCGGTGATAGTTGGCAGGTATTCTAGAATTGGGGAGGCAAATTATAAAATATTATGTGTGCTTTTTCAACCTATAAACACATAAAATTCTGTCAATTTTAAGTGGGAATGAGAGCAAGAGAAGACTTAATGCAAGTTTGGGGTGGAGAACCAGCCAAGCTGCCAGTAGTCTTTGTAGCAGACAAATCAATAACTAAGCTAAGAGACCCAGTAATACCTGAAGTACCTCTTATAAGTAGAAGCACTATATAGAGAATTTAGCAGCATCACATAGTATAAAATCAATGGATATTTCTAAGATTTGGAAGCAAATCCAAGCTAATTTCTACAGCCAATACTTTTCCTCATGATAAAATACTTCCTGAATTGATGTTGGTCATTTGTAGAAACTGAATGCCTATAGAGGACATATGACATCACCATACACATGAGCTTTTCCTGATAAACTAGAGTTGTCTGACCTACTTACTTATGAGGGTGGATGGCTGCCACAAGCTATTAACTAAATGCCACATTCAGAAGGCCAAGCTCATCCAGAGCTTGAAGTCTGAGTAAGTTCCTTCAGAATGAATTCTCTTGTATTGACTACTTTGCTTTAGTTCCTGTTTGTGGCCTCTGAGGATATTCTTCATACCTAAATTGCAGGAAGAAGAATTTGCAGGCACATAGGATGACATGCTAGAACTAGCAAGGCAAGAACAGCTATTCCAGCAGAATCTCACTCAGACAAGACTCTTAAGCACTGTTTCTCAGCCTTCCTAATGCTGTGACATTTTAATACAGTTTTTCATGTTATGGTGGCTCCCAACCATAAAATAATTGTGTTCATACTTTATAACTATGACTTTGCCACTGTTATGAAAAGTAATATAAATACCTGATATACAGGATATCTGATATGTGACCTCCCCCAAGGGGTCATAATCCTTAGGTTACGAGCCACTGCTCTAAAGGATAGCTCTGAAGGAAAACACTTCCAATGTACACGAGTTCCGTAGTGCATTTGGTTGACCACTGTGTCTCAGGCAGTTAGAAAAACTGACAGGAACATGATGAAGTGAGTGACATCTATAGAGGAGGTGTCATAATTACCCAGATCATGACAGTGCTGTGCTTATGTGCATCTTCTGAAGCAAAGACTCTTAACTGAAATTTGTGTATAGGCAACATGCTTTCATGACATAAAGCTCTCTCTAACCATATTAGTACTTGTTACCTGGACCAAAGCCCAAAATGATTAAAGTAGCGGGAACATGAAGATTAAGCTACACCAACACTCTTTACCAGGAATGATCTGCTTAGTAGTATCCTGTCAATTTTGCCAAAATCAAAGACTAAAGCTGAGCAAAATTCACTCCCTATGTATAACTAGTGAGCTGCCTTGAAAAGAACAAATATTCATCTTCTCTGGAAGAAACATGTCTTCTAGGCTTGGTGGTTGTGCCAGCATAGTCCTGTCATCAACAGCACTCATACCCTGAGAGGTAACTTCCGACCATGGAATTCTATACTGCATTGCTACTGGTAAAAGAACTCTTCTTTGCAAAGCAAGCACAGCATGGGCTTATTCTGTGTCATTAACTGGTCTCACTACAGGTGACATCACCTAGAACCAGATGGGCTTAATGGGATGAAAAACTGCTTATGAGAAAATCAATTACTACACAGGTTGGAAGCATCATAAAAATGATATTTTTATAGGATAAAACTATGTGCTTTGAATCACACACTAGAGTATAACATTATCTCTCCAACAGCTAGATTATGTGCTCCCAGGAAATAATGGAAAGAGACCCCTTTTCATTAGTACCCTTGCAACTCCCTCCCAGAATTATTTTCCACTGTGTTTTGATGTCTTTCTATATAAAGAAAGAATGTTACATTAGGGACAAATGATATTCTCACTGAATTGGAAATGTCCACATGAGCTCTGAAGGACCACTGGAAACTTCCATGCTGAATATAAAAACTTAATAAAAATGACACCAACAGGGCTGGAGAGATGGCTCAGTGGTTAAGAGCAGTGATTGCTCTTTCAGCGATCGTGAGTTCAAATCCCAGAAACCACACAGTAGCTCACAACCACTTGTAATGAAATCTGATGCCCTTTTCTGGTGTGTCTGAAGACAGCCACAGTGTACTTATATATACTAAATAAATCTTCAAAAAATGACACCAACAAAAACGCAGGTCAATTAATAACTCAGACCTCCAGAATTAGCACTCAGGTAATAATACCAAGTACCTCAACTAGCTAAAATTTTAGTTACAAATGGGGAAGAACTGCTGGTGGGAACAAAAAGAAATGATTACAGACAGACTAGAAACTTCTGACCAGTTACAGGATTAAAACGATAATGTTTCTGAATTTCCCCTTTGCTTAGTGCAAACATTTATTTATATGTGAACAATTTTTTTTCTCTGACTTCTTTTAAATGTTAGTCACAATCACTGTGGATTAAATTTTAAATGTCCTTTTGAGACAGTCAGTGAAACTGTAGTGGGATTGAAGAGTTATTACATCCAGTGATGGTTAAAATGACTGTTGAAAATGTGCATCTCATATTTGGGAAGGGTGAGAATTCTTCATTTGTAAGAATGGCTATATCTTGCCCCCTCAGAGAGCTCGTAGGCAGGACCCCACAAGCAAACTTGAGCCTCGGGACCACAGGTAAGACAAACCTTCCTGCACCAAGCGACCTGCCTGGTGAACTCAGGATACACAGAGGAAAAATTCCTCTAGGACAAGACACTTCCGCGTTTTAGCAGGATTCCTAAACCTGCGGATCCCTGCCCGCAGAAGCTCCCTGCTCCCAAACCCCGTGGGAGAGAGACCTCACCGCCTGGACAGGTGAGCACTCCTGAGGCTGCAGAGCAGAAGAGACCACCAACACTGCCCACCCCTGCCCACATCCCTGGCCCAGGAGGAAACTGTATATAGCCTCTGGGTTCCCTTGGATAAGGGCACAGCAGCAGCAGGTCCCCTGCGTCCCACCGGAACCTGAAGGGACCGACCGGATAAACAGTTCTCTGCACCAAAATCCCATGGGAGGGAGAGCTAAACCTTCAGAGAGGCAGACACGACTGGGAAACCAGAAGAGACTACACTCTGCCCACATTACTGATTCCAGAGGAAAACACCAAACACCATCTGGAACCGTGGTGCACAGAAGCTCCCGGAAAGGGCAGCGCATATCTTCCTGGTTGCTGTCCCCACGGAGAGCTCATAAGCAACACCCCACGAGCAAACTTGAGCCTCGGGACCACAGGTAAGACAAACCTTCCTACTCCAAGTGACCTGCCTAGTGAACTCAGGACACAGGCCCACAGGAACAGCTGAAGACCTGTAGATAGGAAAAACTACACGCCCGAAAGCAAAACACTCTGTTCCCATAACTGGCTGAAAGAAAACAGGAAAACAGGTCTACAGAACCCCTGACACACAGGCTTATAGGACAGTCTAGCCACTGTCAGAAATAGCAGAACAAAGTAACGATAGAGATAATCTGACGGCAAGAGGCAAACGCAGGAATCCAAGCAACAGAAACCAAGACTACATGACATCATCGGAGCCCAACTCTCCCACCAAAGCAAACACGGAATATCCAAATACACCAGAAAAGCAAGATCTAGTTTCAAAATCATATTTGATCATGATGCTGGAGGACTTCAAGAAAGATGTAAAGAACTCCCTTAGAGAAACACAGGAAAACATAAATAAACAAGTAGAAGCCTACAGAGAGGAATCACAAAAAATCCCTGAAAGAATTCCAGGAAAACACAATCAAACAGTTGAAGGAATTAAAAATGGAAATAGAAGCAATCAAGAAAGAACACATGGAAACAACCCTGGATATAGAAAACCAAAAGAAGAGACAAGGAGCCGTAGATACAAGCTTCACCAGCAGAATACAAGAGATAGAAAAGAGAATATCAGGAGCAGAAGATTCCATAGAAATCATCGACACAACCGTCAAAGATAATGTAAAGTAGAAAAAGCTACTGGTCCAAAACATACAGGAAATCCAGGACTCAATGAGAAGATCAAACCTAAGGATAATAGGTATAGAAGAGAGTGAAGACTCCCAGCTCAAATGACCAGTAAATATCTTCAACAAAATCATAGAAGAAAACTTCCCTAACCTAAAGAAAGAGATACCCATAAGCATACAAGAAGCCTACAGAACTCCAAATAGATTGGACCAGAAAAGAAACTCCTCCCGTCACATAATAGTCAAAACACCAAATGCACAAAATAAAGAAAGAATATTAAAAGCAGTAAGGGGAAAAGGTCAAGTAACATATAAAGGCAGACCTATCAGAATCAAACCAGACTTTTCGCCAGAGACTATGAAAGCCAGAAGATCCTGGACAGATGTCATACAGACCCTAAGAGAACACAAATGCCAGCCCAGGTTACTGTAACCTGCAAAACTCTCAATTAACATAGATGGAGAAACCAAGATATTCCATGACAAAACCAAATTTACACAATATCTTTCTACAAATCCAGCACTACAAAGGATAATAAATGGTAAAGCCCAACATAAGGAGGCAAGCTATACCCTAGAAGAAGCAAGAAACTAATCATCTGGGCAACAAAACAAAGAGAAGAAAAGCACACAAACATAACCTCATATCCAAATATGAATAAAACATGAAGAAATAATCACTATTCCTTAATGTCTGTCAACATCAATGGCCTCAACTCCCCAATAAAAAGACATAGATTAACAAACTGGATACGCAACGAGGACCCTGCATTCTGCTGCCTACAGGAAACATACCTCAGAGACAAAGACAGACACTACCTAAGAGTGAAAGGCTGGAAAACAACTTTCCAAGCAAATGGTCGGAAGAAGCAAGCTGGAGTAGCCATTCTAACATCAAATAAAATCAATTTTCAACTAAAAGTCATCAAAAAAGATAAGGAAGGACACTTCATATTCATCAAGGAAAAATCCACCAAGATGAACTCTCAATCCTAAATATCTATGCCCCAAATACAAGGGCACCTACATACGTAAAAAAAAACCATAATAAAGCTCAAAACCCACATTGCACCTTACTCAATAATAGTAGGAGATTTCAACACCCCACTCTCATCAATGGACAGATCATGGAAACAGAAATTAAACAGAGACGTAGACAGACTAAGAGAAGTCATGAGCCAAATGGACTTAACAGATATTTATAGAACATTCTATCCTAAAGCAAAAGGATATACCTTCTTCTCAGCTCCTAATGGTACTTTCTCCAAAATCGACCATATACTTGGTCAAAAAAACGGCCTCAACAGGTACAGAAAGATAGAAATAATCCCATGCGTGCTATCGGACCACCACGGCCTAAAGCTGGTCTTCAATAACAATAAGGGACGAACGCCTACATATACGTGGAAGTTGAACAATGCTCTACTCAACGATAACCTGGTCAAGGAAGAAATAAAGAAAGAAATTAAAGACTTTTTAGAATTTAATGAAAATGAAGATACAACATACCCAAACTTATGGGACACAATGAAAGCTGTGCTAAGAGGAAAACTCATAGCACTGAGTGCCTGCAGAAAGAAACAGGAGAGAGCAAATGTCCCTAGCTTGACAGCACACCTAAAAGCTCTAGAACAAAAAGAAGCAAATACACCCAGGAGGAGTAGAAGGCAGGAAATAATCAAACTCAGAGCTGAAATCAACCAAGTAGAAACAAAAAGGACCATAGAAAGAATCAACAGAACCAAAAGCTGGTTCTTTGAGAAAATCAACAAGATAGATAAACCCTTAGCCAGACTAATGAGAGGACACAGAGAGTGTGTCCAAATTAACAAAATCAGAAATGAAAAGGGAGACATAACTATAGATTCAGAGGAAATACGAAAAATCATCAGATCTTACTATAAAAGCCTATATTCAACAAAACTTGAAAATCTGGAAGAAATGGACAATTTCCTAGACAGATATCAGGAAATGAAGTTAAATCAGGAACTGATAAATCATTTAAACAACCCCATAACTCCTAAGGAAATAGAAGCAGTCATTAAAGGTCTCCCAACGAAAAAGAGCCCAGGTCCAGAAGGGTTAGTGCAGACTTCTATCAGACCTTCATAGAAGACCTCATACCAATATTATCAAAACTATTCCACAAAATTGAAACAGATGGAGCACTACCGAATTCCTTCTATGAAGCCACAATTACTCTTATACCTAAACCACACAAAGACCCAACAAAGAAAGAGAACTTCAGACCAATTTCCCTTATGAATATCGATGCAAAAATACTCAATAAAATTCTGGCAAACCGAATCCAAGAGCACATCAAAACAATCATCCACCATGATCAAGTAGGCTTCATCCCAGGCATGCAGGGATGGTTTAATATCTGAGGAAAACCATCAACGTGATCCATTATATAAACAAACTGAAAGAACAAAACCACATGATCATTTCATTAGATGCTGAGAAAGCATTTGTCAAAATTCAACACCCCTTCATAATAAAAGTCCTGGAAAGAATAGGAATTCAAGGCCCATACCTAAACATAGTAAAAGCCATATACAGCAAACCAGTTGCTAATATTAAACTAAATGGAGAGAAAATTGAAGCAATCCAACTAAAATCAGGGACTAGACAAAGCTGCCCACTCTCTCCCTACTTATTCAATATAGTTCTTGAAGTTCTAGCCAGAGCAATCAGACAACAAAAGGAGGTCAAGGGGGATAAAGATCGGTAAAGAAGAAGTCAAAATATCACTATTTGCAAATGATATGATAGTATATTTAAGTGATCCCAAAAGTTCCACCAGAGAACTACTAAAGCTGATAAAAAAAACTTCAGCAAAGTGGCTGGGTATAAAATTAACTCAAATAAATCAGTATCCTTCCTCTATGCAAAAGAGAAACAAGCCGGGAAAGAAATTAGGGAAAGGACACCCTTCATAATAGACCCAAATAATATAAAGTACCTCGGTGTGACTTTAACCAAGCAAGTAAAAGATCTGTACAATAAGAACTTCAAGACACTGAAGAAAGAAATTGAAGAAGACCTCAGAAGATGGAAAGATCTCCCATGCTCATGGATTGGCAGGATTAATATAGTAAAAATGGCCATTTTACCAAAAGCGATCTACAGATTCAATGCAATCCCCATTCTTCAAAGAGTTAGACAGAACAATTTGCAAATTCATCTGGAATAACAAAAAACCCAGGATAGCTAAAACTATCCTCAACAATAAAAGGACTTCAGGGGGAATCACTATCCCTGAACTCAAGCAGTATTAAAGAGCAACAGTGATAAAAACTGCATGGTATTGGTACAGAGACAGACAGATAAACCAATGGAACAGAATTAAAGACACAGAAATGAACCCACACACCTATGGTCACTTGATTTTTTGAAAAAAGGGCCAAAACCATGCAATGGAAAAAAAAGAGCATTTTCAGCAAATGGTGCTGGTTCAACTGGAGGTCAACATGTAGAAGAATGCAGATCGATCCATGCTTATCACCCTGTACAACTTAAGTCCAAGTGATCAAGGACCTCCACATCAAACCAGAAACACTCAAACTAATAGAAGAAAAACTAGGGCAGCATCTCGAACACATGGGCACTGGAGAAAATTTCCTGAACAAAACACCAATGGCTTATGCTCTAAGATCAAGAATCGACAAATGGGATCTCATAAAACTGCAAAGCTTCTGTAAGGCAAAGGACACTGTGGTTAGGACAAAACGGCAACCAACAGATTGGGAAAAGATCTTTACCAATCCTACAACAGATAGAGGCCTTATATCCAAAATATACAAAGAACTCAAGAAGTTATACCGCAGGGAGACAAATAACCCTATTAAAAAATGGGGTTCAGAGCTAAACAAAGAATTCACAGCTGAGGAATGCTGAATGGCTGAGAAATACCTAAAGAAATGTTCAACATCTTTAGTTATAAGGGAAATGCAAATCAAAACAACCCTGAGATTTCACCACACACCAGTGAGAATGGCTAAGATTAAAAACTCAGGTGACAGCAAATGCTGGCGAGGATGTGGAGAAAGAGGAACCCTCCTCCATTGTTGGTGGAATTGCAGACTGGTACAGCCATTCTGGAAATCAGTCTGGAGGTTCCTCAGAAAATTGGACATTGAACTACCTGAGGACCCAGCTATACCTCTCTTGGGCATATACCCAAAAGATGCCCCAACATATAACAAAGACACGTGCTCCACTATGTTCATAGAGGCCTTATTTATAATAGCTAGAAGCTGGAAAGAACCCAGATGCCCTTCAACAGAAGAATGGATACAGAAAATGTGGTACATCTACACAATTGTAATATTACTCAGCTATCAAAAACAATGACTTTATGTAATTCGTAGGCAAATGGTTGGAACTGGAAAATATCATCCTGAGTGAGGGAACCCAATCACAGAAAAACACACATGGTATGCACTCATTGATAAGTGGTTATTAGCCCAAATGCTTGAATTACCCTAGATGCCTAGAACACATGAAACTCAAGACGGATGATCAAAATGTGAATGCTTCACTCCTTCTTTAAAAGGGGAACAAGAATACCCTTGGCAGGGAAGAGAGAGGCAAAGATTAAAACAGAGACAGAAGGAACACCCATTCAGAGCCTGCCCCACATGTGGCCCATACATATACAGCCATCCAATTAGACAAGGTGGATGAAGCAAAGAAGGGCAGGCAGACAGGAGCCGGATGTAGATCTCTCCTGAGAGACACAGCCAGAATACAGCAAATACAGAGGCGAATGCCAGCAGCAAACCACTGAACTGAGAACGGGACCCCCGTTGAAGGAATCAGAGTAAGAACTGGAAGAGCTTGAAGGGGCTCGAGACCCCATATGTACAACAATGCCAACCAACCAGAGCTTCCAGGGACTAGGCCACTACCTAAAGACTATACATGGACTGATCCTGGACTCTGACCTCATAGGTAGCAATGAATATCCTAGTAAGAGCACCAGTGGAAGGGGAAGCCCTGGGTCCTGCTAAGACTGAACCCCCAGTGAACCAGACTGTTGGGGGAGGGTGGCAATGGGGGGAGGGAGGGGAGGGGAACACCCATAAGGAAGGGGGGGGGAGGGGGATGTTGGCCCGTAAACCGGGAAAGGGAATAACACTCAAAATGTAAATAAGAAATACTCAAGTTAAAAAAAAAAATTATGCAAAATAAAAAAAAAGAATAGCTATATCTCATTTGAGCAGAAATGAAAGTTCAAACATGTATAAAAAGGGCATGTGTTTCATATATATATATATATATATAAAATATGTTGTGATAAAACTCATAAAAAGCATGTGAGATATATATATGTCAATAAAACACCTCACAAAAAGCCACTGAAGAAAAAGGTATGTTTGGGCTCGGAAGGAATGCAATACGCCACGGTAGAGAGTGCTGTGGCATGGGTGTGAGGTGGTGGCTCCCAGTGCATCATGATAGTGAGGGCATGGTGGCTCCATTATTAAGTGGAGGCTTGCATTCCATCTGGAGTAATGAAGCAAGGAGAAGAAAACATTCTTCCTCACTCACACTGCTTCCTCTATTTTGCTAAGTCCAGGAGCCCACATTCAGAGCTACCCTTCTACTTCAGTTCAGCCTTTCTGGAAATATCTTTACCAACACAGTTTATTCCACGCTAAACTCAAATCTAGTCAATTTGACAATGAAGCTTGGTCATTATAATTCCACCCCTTGTCAACGTGACATCAAAATATAGCACTTTAAAAATGCTCAACCCTGGCCCTAAAGTCCCATTTTCACCTCATAATGGAAAGGCAAGTCCAACTCTTATTCTGTGCAGTCCCAACAATATTCACAAGCCTAAAGTACACTTGGAGAAGCAAGAAAACTTTTTTGTAATACAGCTTTTTTATATTTTTATTACATTCATGTGTTTTCTCTGTGTACGTATGTGCCACAGCATGTACTGGAAAACAAGGAAAATTATAGAGGTAGCTTTCTTTTTCCATGAGGGTCCCAGGAATCAAACTCATGAGCCCTTACTCCCTGTGATATATTTTTTTCTATCTTTTTTTCAGTGAAAGTGGTTTTTCACACATTATATTCTAAGTATAGTTTCCTCTCCTCCAACTCCTTTGAGTCCCTCCCCATCTCTCCTCCCAAGCTATCTGAATCTACCAGTTTCCTGTCCCTCATTAGAAAACATTATTTTAAAAAAAAATCATCCAAAGAATAATAAGATAATATTAAATAACAACAAATAAATCATAACAGAAGAAAATGGAAGAAAAAGAGCCAAAGAACGAGCAAAAGAAACGCATGTGGATGCAGAGACCTAAACATTGGCACACAAAAGAATCCCACACAAACACAAAAACAGAAGCTAAAATGTATATGCAAAGGACCTGTACAGTAAAATATTTTTTAAAAACTGACCCTTAGATAAACTACAGGCCAGAAAACCAGGTAAGCTGCCCACAGACCACTTCTCTATTCCAACAGACCCAATTCCCCAGTCTCTACCCTAGCACAACACCAACTGCAGATACCCTCTATATCCTGTGGATCCCCTAGACCATCCCCTCCTAATTGCCCTCCTCCTACTCAGTTGATTTCAACCCCAAACTCCAGCAGGCACTTCCTGAGAATCCATAGGCCACACCTGGCAGAAAGACAAGCAAGCTGCCTCAGACCTCTTCTCTCTTTGTTTCCCCAGATCCAACTCTCCAGTCTCATCCTCAGCTCTGCAGCAGAATGTGTGTGGCCGCCTTTCTTTCCTCACTGATCCCATTTCTTGTGGATCCTACAAATCTTACCCTTCTAACATTCCTCTCTCTTCCCAGCTGTTGTTTTGTCTTAGACTCCAAGCCAAACAGAAATCCACTCCTCTGAGGAATGTGGGGAAGGCTGACCTACACCTTTCTTAACACTCCTGAGATGTAGCTAGAAACCTACTGTGGTCGCACTTTTCTGACCACACTCCAAGAGATCACAAAGACATGGTTTTTTTTTCTTTTATTGGGTATTTTCTTTATTTACATTTCAGGTGTTATCCTCTTTCCTGGTTTCCCCACTGGAAAGCCCCTACCCCATCCCCCACCCCCCTACATCTAAGAGGGTGCTCCTCTACCCACCCATCCATTCCCTCCCTCCTTCCTGCCCTGACATTCCTGGGGCATCAAACTTTCACAGGACCAAGGACTGCTCCTCCCATTGATGCCCTACAAGGCCATCCTCTGCTATATATGCAGTTGGAACCATGGGTTCATCCCTGTATACTCTTGGGATGGCGGTTTAGTCCCTGGGAGCTCTGGAGTGTCTGGTTGGCTGATATTGTTGTTCTTCCTATAGGGTTGCAAGCCCCTTCCACTCCTTCAGTCCTTTCTCTAACTTCTCCATTGGGGACTCCATTCTCAATGGTTGGCTGCAAGCCTCCTCCTCTGTATTTGTCAGGCTCTGGCAGAGCCTCTCAGGTAACAGCTATATCAGGCTTCTGTCATCATGCACCTTCTTGGCATCTGCAATAGTGTCTAGGTTTGGTGTTTGATGACTGCATTTGGAATGGATCTCCAGATGAGTCTGACTCTGTTCCAAATTTCATTTTCACGTTTCTTCCTGTGAGTATTTTTGTTCCCCCTCTAAAAAGGACTGAAGCACCCACACTTTGGTCTTCCTTATTCTTGAGCTTCATGTGATCTGTGGATTACATCTTGGGTATTCCAAGTTTTTGGCCTAATAGCCACTTACCATTAAGTCCATACCTTATGTGTTCTTTTGTGACTGGATTACCTCACTCAGGATAATATTTTCTACTTCCATCCATTTGCCTAAAAATTTTGTGAAGTCATTGATTTTAATTGCTGAGTAGTATTTCATTGTGTCACTGTACCACATTTTCTGTATCCATTCCTCTATTGAAGGGCATCTAGGTTCTTTTCAGTTTCTGGCTATTATAAATAAGGCTGCTATGAACATAGTAGAGCATATATCCTTGTTATATGTTGGAGCATCTTTTGTACATATGCCCAGGAGTGGTATTGGCGGAATTGCAAGCTGGTCCAACCACCGTGGAAATCAGTCTGGCGGATACTCAGAAAATTGGACATACTACCTGAGGACACAAAGATCTTCTTATTCAATCTTCCTTTCCCTAATTCATCCGTTAGCCAACATCCATCACCAGCAGGCATTACCTGTGAACACACCAACTGATCAGACTAGAAAACAAACAACATATACTATCCCACTCTCCAAAACTCATTATCAACAGAATACAAGAGGTGATGGAAGAAAGAATATCAGGTGATGATGATACAATAGAAGAAAAGGATACATTTTAATGTATCAAAAACAATGTTAAATCTAAAAAAAAAAAATCTCCGGACGCAAAATATTCAGGAAATCTGGAACACTAGGAAAAGACCAAGCCTATGAATTATATGTATAGAGGAAGGAAATGAAATTCAGATCAAAGAGCTAGAAAATTTTTCCACCAAAATCATAGAAGAAAATTTTCCTAACATATAGAAGGAGATGCCTACAAATAAAAGCATAGAGAACAACAAATAGATTGAACTAGAGAAGAAAGTTCCCTTGCCACATAACAATCAAAACATTAAATGTACAAAAAAAGGAAAGAATATTAAATGCTGCAAAGAAAAGAACCAAATAACATATAAAGGGAGACTTATTAGAATAACATCTGGCATCTCAATGGAGACTCTAAAAGATGAAAGGGCCTGGACTAATGTACTACAGACTCTAAGAGACCAGAGGGGCTAGCCCAGACTACTATATCCAGTAAAACTTTCAATTATGGTAAGAGGAGAAAAACAAGCTATCCCATGATAAAAATCAAATTTAAACAATAGCTATGTACAAATACAGAACTACAGAAGGTACAAGAAACAAAGCTTTAACCTAAGGAGGTTAACTACCCCCATGGAAATACAAGAAATAAATAACTTTACACAATCAAAATCAAAAAAGCTAAACACATACACACACACACACACACACACACACACACACACACACACACACACACACACCCTGCACTGACAACTGCAAAATAACAAAATCAACAGTCGTTGGCTATTGATATCTTCAATATAACTAATTTCAGTTATAAAAAGACAATAAAAAGACACAGACTGACAGACTGGATGTGGAAAACAAGATTCATCCTTCTGCTGCACCCAGAAAATACACACCTCAACATCCAGGATAAACATTATCTTGGGTAATCGATAGGAAAAAAATATCTCAAGAAAATGGACCTAAGAAACAAACTGGTATCACCATTTTAATGCCTAGAAAATAGACTTCAAACCCACACTAATTAAAAGAGATAGGGAAGGACGCCACATATTCAGAGGGAAAAAAAATTCCACTGAGATGACATTTCAATTCTTAGCATCTATGCATCAAGCACACAGGCAGAAGTTTATGAAAGAAATATTACTACACCTTACATTACATACCAATGCTTCACATTGATAGTCGGAGACTTCAATATCCCACTGTCATCAATGAAAGGTCATCCAGACAAAACAAAATAAAAAATACTGGAGCTAACAGACATTATAAACCAAATGGACTTGACAAATATTTACAGAACATTTTATTCAAATCAAAAGGAGTATACCTTCTACTCTGCACCCCACGGAATGTTCTAGAAAATTGACCATATACTCAGTCACAAATCAATGCAAGATATGAGAAAATTTAAGTAATGTCCTGCATCTGACTACCACAGATTAAAGTTAGATAACAGGAACAAAAACAAAAGAAACAAACTACTGAATGAAAAATGAGTCAAAACAGAAATAAAAAAATTAAAAATGTCTAGAATTCAATGAAAATGAGTATACAGCATACCCAAAATGATGGTACACAATGAAAGTGGTGCTAAGAAGAAAGTTCATAGCACTCAATGCCTACCTAGAAAAGTTAGAGAGATTTTATACTACCAACTTGACAATACATCTGAAAGCTCTAGAAAAGAAATAAGCAAGCACACCCAAGAAGAGTAAATAACAAGAAATAACCAAGCTAAGGGATAGAATTAATGAAATAGAAGCAAAGAGAACAATACAGAGAATCAACAAAAGGGAGTTGATTCTTAGAGGAAAGCAACAAGATAGATAAAACCCTAGCCAAACTAAAGAGCAGAAAGTGAAAATATCCAAATTAACAAAACACAAAGGGGGACATAACAGTAGACACCAAGGAAATCCAAAGAATCATAAGGACACAATCTACCAAATTTGAAACATAAAAGAAATGGAAAATGTTCTCTATGAGTACCACTTGCTAAAGTTAAATCAAGATCAGATAAACAATTTAAGTAGACTTAAAGCCTGTAGTGTATTAGAAGCTATCATTAAAAGTTTCACAACAAAAAAAGCACAGGGTCAGGTGTTTTTTTTTTGTTTGTTTGTTTTTTTTGTTTTGTTTTGTTTTGTTTTGTTTGTCGTGTCAAGCCAGGAGAGGAAGGAGAAGAGAGGAAGAGAGGAAGAGAGGAGAGAGAGAGAGAGAGAGAGAGAGAGAGAGAGAGAGAGAGAGAGAGAGAGAGAGAGAGATCAGGTGGTTTTACTGCAGAGATCTACCAAGCTTTCAAAAAGGGTTAATGCCAGTACTCTCAAATAATTCCACAAAACAGAAACATTGTCCATTTCATTTTATGGGGCAACAGTTATCCTGATACCCAAGCCACAAAGAGACTCAACAAAGAAAGAGAATTACAGACCAAAACACTCTATGAAATATTTGCAAAATGAATCCAAGAACCCATCAAAATCATCATTCACCAAAACTGAGTAGGTTTCATCCCAGAACTCAAGGATGATTCAATATATCAATGTGAGTCAATGTAATCCATCATATAAACAAACTGGAAGGAACAAAAACTATACATTCATCTCCTGAGATGAAATAAAGTCCTGTGATAAAATTGAACAGCCCCTCATCATATGGTATAAAAGTCCTGAAAACATTAAGAATAAAAGGAACAGGAACATTCCTAAAAATAATAAAGGTAAAATACTAGCCTATAGGCAACATCAAAGTAAATAGAGAAACTCAAAAGCAATTACACTAAAATAAAGCACAAGACAATGCTGTGCACTCTCTCCATAGCTATTTGGAATAGTACTTGAAGTTTTCACTAGAACAATAAGACAAATAAAGATCAAGGGACTGTAAACTGAAAAGGAAGAAGTCAAACTATTGTTATTGTAGATAATATAATAGTATATATAAGCTTCCCAAAATATTCCACCAAGGAATTCCTACAATTGATAAACACTTTCATAAAAGTATCAACAATGCATAATTAGTGCAAAAAACCAGTAGACCTCCTATATACAAAAAAAATCAAAGAAAATAACACTCATAACACTCATAAAGCAGTAGAATAGATCTATGAGTATATTGTGACCTGTACCCATATCCAACATTGTATATTAAGTTACAAACTAAGATACATATATATATGTATGTATATATGTATGTATTATGTATGTATATATGTAAGTGTGTGTGTGTGTGTGTGTGTATGTGTATGTGTATAAGATGTCTGTAACACATTTTTAAGCAAATATCTCATGGTTATAGTTTGTACCCAGGCAAAGCTTCCAGTGGTGGGTCTGTAGGGGTGGTTCTGATGCTAAGGTCCTGTTCCTCAATTGGCTTTTGATCTGTCAGTAAAGAATCCATGAGCCAATTGTTAGGAGGAAGAAATAATGGGGGCTTCTGGGTCCCTGGAGGCAAGCAGACAGATGCAATGAGAGAAGAGAAGAGTAGGGAGGAGAGGAAAGGAGATGAGAATTTACTATTTTTAAAATGGAGAAAAGTTAGTTAACCAGTCATGTGAGATCTCAAAACAGAATGGCCACACAGGCTGCTCCTACAGGCAACTAAAGTTTAGGGCAGGTGAATAGGTATGGAGACACCAGTCAGAATGTCTAAGATCAAAAACTAAGGTGACAACAGATTTTGGCCTGGATGTGCAGAAAGAGGAACACTCGTCCATTGGTGGTGGGATTGCAAGCTAGTATAACTACTCTGGAAATCAGTCTGGAGGTTCATCAGAAAATTGGATATAGTACTACCTGAGGACCCAGCTATACCACTCCTGGGCGTGGTATACCCAGATGTGCTCCAACATACAACAAAGACACATGTCCACAGCAGTCTTATTTATAATAATCAGAAGCTGGAAGGAACCCAGATGCTATCAAAAACAATGACTTCATGAAATTCATACACAAATGGATGGAACTAGAAAATATTATCCTGAGTGAGATAACCCAATCACAAAAATACGCGCATGGTTTGCACTCACTGATAAGTGGATATTAGCCCAAAAGCTCAAATTACTCAAGATATAATCCACAGACTACATGAAGCTCAAGAAGAAGGGTGACTAAAGAGCAGATTTTTCAGTCCTTTGTAAAAGGGGAACAAAAATATTCACAATAGGAGATACGGAGACAAAGTTGGGAGCAGACACTCAAGGAATGGCCATTCAGTGCCTGCCACACCTGGAGATCCAGCCCGTATACATACAACCACTTAACCTCAACAATATTGCTGAATCCAAGAAGTGCATGCTGACAGGAGCCGAATATAGATGTCTCCTGAGAGGCTTTACCAGAGCATAACAAAGACAGAGGCAAATGCTAGCAGCAAACCATTGAACTGAGAATGGGTCCTCATTAAAGGAGTTAGTAAAAGGACTGAAGGAGCTGAAGGTGCTTGCAACCCCATAGGAATATCAATACCAACCAACCAGAGCTCCCAGGGACTAAACCACTACCCAAAGACTACACAGACCCATGGCTCCTGCTGCATATGTAGCAAAGGATGGCCTTGTTGGGCACCAATGGGAAGAGAAGCCCTTGGTCTTGTGAAGGCTGGACCCACCCTACGCCCCACCCCCAATCCCCTTCTCCCCCCGCCCCCATGTAGGAGAATGTCAGGGTGGGGTGGTGGGAAGGAGGAGTGGTTGGGGAAGGGAAACACCCTCATAAAAGAAGGAGGAAAGGGAATGGGATAGGGAATTTATGGACAGGAATAACGGGAATATGTATTCCCGGTTGGGAAACAGAATAACATTTGAGATATAAATTAAAAAATATCCAAAATAAAAAAAAATGAATTTTCAATGGTCCTCTGTGATATCCTACAAAATAATATTAATGATTGTTTGTGATCAAAAGCTTTTTCGTTTTCATGCTTTTAGTCCCATATTGTCATGTTGCCTACAAAATACACAATAAAGCATTTGAAGGTCCAAGAAAAAGTAAAATATTGATAAGGGCACACTTTTCCAGGAGGGAGATTGTCCAGCAATTGTGTCAAAAGGCAAGTTGAAATTGAACAACTGTGTGTCTGTGTCTTTTGTCTGTGGATTGATGGGAAACCAGGTATGGGCTGATAGGGCAGACCGTTCCCACAGCTTAGGTGAGGCAGCAAAAGCTACATGCAACAAATGAAACACAATGTGGAAGGCGAGAATTCACTATTATTTAGGAGTCCTTGGCTGGATTACACACACACAGTGGCATAAGTCTAGTCAGGGGTGAAAGTGGTTTCTCAGTGGCTTGAGTCATGTGGTCTCAGCACAGAAAACTGGAACAAAGGAACAGCCACTCCAGCAGGGATTTACCCTCTTGGAGGAGACTGTGAGAAGCAAACAAAAGAGTTTCCTGTCTTCAGCCAGCAAATATCAAAGGAAAATTTTTTTAAATTTCATTTAACTGTTTTTAAGAAAGAAGAAAATATACAGAATTTGCCCAAGTCACATGGGGATCCCCCTCCTCTCCCTGGCAGTTTGAAACTGAAACAAAGAGTTTGGACCAAGAGGTAGTGGGAGCTCCTGCTGTGCTCAAAGGAAGGCAGAGAGAGGCACAAAGAGGCAGTTTGTTTTCAGCAAGCAGACAAAGGATAGAGATAAATGAGATTCAATTTAATTGTCTTTAAGGATAGAAGAGAGTACAATGATAATTTTTTAAATGTTTTTTAAGTACATGTGAAATAAAGATATCCAGGCCTTTGATCTCAAATGTAGAAAATAATCAGAGATAGAAGGGATATTGAATGAAAATGCTTTAAAGCAAATCTAAAAAGGCCTATGTCAGGAAAAATGCTCAAATTGTTTGAACAAGGGCGCCATGGTAATTCTGGGATTGTTTAGCTTGGTATGAAAGACTAGAAGACTAAGAATAGACTTACACAGTAAATAGATATTAAAATATTGAGGCATTCGATCTTAAAAACTTAGATCGAAGGCATGAGATATGATACATAGCCTGTCTCAGACAGTAGAAATTTAGGCCTTAAGAATTACATAGAGAGAGCTGACGCCTGAACCTTGCTGATCCAGGCTCCACTCACAGCTCCCTCCTCCCAAACCCCTTTTGGAGACAGAGCTGATCTTCCAGGTGTGTGGGCAATCCTGAGACTGCAGGGCAGGAGAGACCGCCACTTCTGCGGACCTTTGCCCACATCCCTGGTCCAAGAGGAAGCTGTATAGGGCCTCTGGGCACAGGAAGATAGAGGCAGTCAAGCTGCAGGAGCCCTGCGGTCCAGACTGTGCCCGGTTCTCAACAGGCCCGGTCAAACAACTCCCTGCACCCAAATTCTGTGGGAGGGAGAGCTTGACCTTCAGAGGGGCAGACACACCTGGGAAACCAGAGAAGACTACTCTCCGCCCACATTTCTGACTCTAGAGGAAAACAACTAGCACCATCTAGGCCCCCTGTACACAGGGACCCAGGAGAAGTAGGGGCACACCCTTCTGGTTCCCGCCCACAGGGACAGCTGAAAGCCAGTGGACAGGAATGACTACAAGCCTAAAAGCAGAACACTCTGTTCCCATAACTGGCTAAAACAAAACAGGAAAACAGGTCTACAGCACTGCTGACACACAGGCCTATAGGACAGTCAAGCCACTATCAGAAATAGCAAAACAAGGTAACACCAAGACAAATTGATGGTGAAAGGCAAGCACAGGAACCCAAGCAACGGAAACCAAGACTACATGGCATCATCAGAGTCCAATTCTCCTACCAAAGCAAACATTGAATATCCAAGCACACCAGAAAAGCAAGATCTAGATTTAAAATCACATTTGATCATGATGACAGAGGACTTTAAGAAGGACATAAAGAACTCCCTTTGAGAAATGCAGGAAAACACAATTAAACAAGTAGAAGCCATTAGAAAGAAAAAACAAAAAATCCCTGAAAGAATTACAGGAAAACACAATCAAACAGGTGAAGGACTTGAAAGTGGGAATAGAAACAATAAAGAAAGCACAAAGGGAGAAGACCCTGGATATAGAAAACCAAAGGAAGACACGCGGAGCCATAGACACAGGCATAATCAGCAGAATACAAGAGATAGAAGAGAGAATCTCAGGGACAGAAGATTCCATAGACAAAACATTGAAACAACTGTCAAAGATAATGTAAAACTCAAAAAGCTCCATGCCCAAAACATACAGGAAATCCAGGACACAATTAGAAGATCAAACCTAAGGATAATACGTATAAAAGAAAGTGAAGACTCCCAAGTTAAGGGGCCAGTAATATATTCAACAAAATCATAGAAGAAAACTTCCCTAACCTAAAGAAAGAGATGGCCATAAACATACAAGAAGCCTACAGAACTCCAAATAGATTGGACCAGAAAAGAAACTCCTCCCGTCACATAATAGTCAAAACACCAAATACACAAAACAAAGAAAGAATATTAAAATCAGTAAGGGAAAAAGTCAAGTAACATATAAAGGCAGACCTATCAGAATCATACTAGACTTCTTACCAGAGACAATAAAAGCCAGAAGATCCTGAACAGATGTCATACAGACCCTAAGAGGACACAAATGCCAGCCCAGGTTACTGTATCCTGAAAAACTCTCAATTAACATATATGGAGAAACCAAGATATTCCATGACAAAACCAAATTGACCCAATATCTTTCTACAAATCCAGCCCTACAAAGGATAATAAATGGTAAAGCCCAACACAAGAAAGCAAGCTACACTCTAGAAAAAGCAAGAAACTAATCCTTTTGCAATAAAACAAAGAAAAGACAAGCACGCAAACATAATCTCACCTTCAAACACGAATATAACAGGAAGCAACACTCACTATTCCTTAATATCTCTCAATAACAATGGACTCAATTCCCCAATAAACAGACACAGATTAACAAACTGGATACATAATGAGGATCAAGCATTTTGCCCTCTACAGGAAGCACACCTCAGAGTAAAAGGCTGGAAAACAACTTTCCAAGCAAATGATCTGAAGAAGCAAGCTGCAGTAGCCATTCAAATATCAAATAAAATCAATTTTCAACCAAAAGTCAAGAAAAAAGATATGGAAGGACACTTCATATTCATTAAAGGAAAAATTCACCAAGATGAACTCTCAATCCTTAATATCTATGCTCCAAATACAAGGGCACCTGCATACATACATAAAAGAAACCTTACTAAAGCTCAAAGCACACATTGCACCTCACACAATAATAGTAGGAGATTTCAACACCCCACTCTCATCAATGGACAGATCATGGAAACAGAAATTGAACGGAGACATGAACAGATTAAACAGAAGCTATGAACCAAATGGACTTAACAGATATTTATAGGACATTCTATTCTAAAACAAAAGAATATAACTTCTTCTCACCACCTCATGGCACTTTCAAGAAAATTGACCATATATTTGGGTACAAAACAGGCCTCAACAGATACAGAAAGATAGAAATAATCCTATCAGACCACCACGGGCTAAAGCTGGTCTTCAATAACAAAAAGGAAAGAACACCCACATATACATGGAAGTCAAATAATGTTCTACTCAATGATAACCAGGTCATGGAAGAAATAAGGGAAGAAATTAAAGACTTCTTAGAATTTAATTAAAATGAAGATACAACATACCCAAACTTATGGGACACAATAAAAGTTGTGCTAAGAGCTATACTCATAGCTCTGAGTGCCTGCAGAAAGAAACAAGAGAGAGCATATATCAACAGCTTGACAGCACACCTAAAAGCTCTAGAACAAAAAGAAGCAAACACACCCAGGAGGAGTAGAAGGCAGAAAATAATCAAACTCAGAGAAGAAATCAACCAAGTAGAAAAAAAAAGGACTATATAAAGAATCAACTGAACCAGGAGCTGGTTCTTTGAGAAAATCAACAAGATAGATAAACCCTTACCCAGACTAACCAGAGGACACAGAGAGTGTGTTCAAATTAAGAAAATCAGAAATGAAAAGGGAGACATAACAACAAAACCAGAGGAAATTCAAAAAAATCATCAGATCCCTTCAAAAAAAAAATCATCAGATCCCACTACAAAAGCCTATATTCAACAAACCTTGAAAATCTGGAAGAAATGGACAATTTCCTAGACAGATACCAGGTACCGAAGTTAAATCAGGAACAGATAAACCATTTAAATAACTACATAACTTCTAAAGAAATAGAAGCAGTCA
Organism: Rattus rattus; assembly: GCF_011064425.1. Lineage (NCBI taxonomy): Eukaryota > Metazoa > Chordata > Mammalia > Rodentia > Muridae > Rattus > Rattus rattus. Next base: position 3,122,110 of record NC_046161.1, read on the forward strand.
TTAAAAGTCTCCCAACCACAAAGAACCCAGGTCCAGATGAGTTCAGTGCAGAATTGTATCAGAACTCCATAGAAGACCTCATACCAATACTATCCAAACAATTCCAGAAAATTGAAACAGAGCATTACCGAATTACTTCTATGAAGCCACAATTACTCTTATACTTAAACCACACAAAGACCCAACAAAGAAAGAGAACTTCAGACCAATTTCCTTTATGAATATTGATGCAAAATTAATCAATAAAATTCTTGCAAACCGAATCCAAGAACACATCAAAACAATCATCAATCATGATCAAGTAGGCTTCATCACAGGTGTGCAGGGATGGTTTAATATACAGAAAACCATCAATGTAATCCACTGTATAAACAAACTGAAAGATAAAATCCACATGATCATTTCATTAGATGCCGAGAAATCATTTGACAAAATTCAACACCCCTTCATAATAAAAGTCCTGGAAAGAACAGGAATTCAAGTTCCATATCTAAACATAGTAAAAGCCATATACAGCAAACCAGTAGCTAACATTAAACTAAATGGAAACTTGAAGCAATCCCACTAAAATCAGGGACTAGACAAGGCTGCCCACTCTCTCCCTACTTATTCAATATAGTTCTTGAAGTTCTAGCCAGAGCAATCAGACAACAAAAGGAGATCAAGGGGATACAGGTTGGAAAAGAAGAAGTCAAAATATTACTATTTACAGATGATACAATAGTATATTTAAGTGATCCCAAAAGTTCCACCAGAGAACTACTAAAACTGATAAACAACTTCAGCAAAGTGGCTGGGTATAAAATTAACTCATATAAATCAGTAGCCTTCCTCTACACAAAAGAGAAACAAGCCGAGAAAGAAATTAGGGAAACGACACCCTTCATAATAGTCACAAATAATATAAAGTACCTCAGTGTGACTTTAATCAAGCAAGTAAAAGATCTGTACAATAAGAACTTCAAGACTCTGAAGAAAGAAATTGAGGAAGACCTCAGAAGATGGAAAGATCTCCCATGCTCATGGATTGGCAGGATTAATATAGTAAAAATGGCCATTTTACCAAAAGCAATCTACAGATGCAATGCAATCCCCATCAAAATACCAATCCAATTCTTCAAAGAGGTAGACAGAACAATTTGCAAATTCATCTGGAATAACAAAAAACCCAGGATAGCTAAAACTATCCTCAACAATAAAAGGACTTCAGGGGGAATCACTATCCCTGAATTCAAGCAGTATTACAGAGCAATAGTGATAAAAACTGCATGGTATTGGTACAGAGACAGACAGATAGACCAATGGAATAGAATTGAAGACCCAGAAATGAACCCACACACCTATGGTCACTTGATTTTTGACAAAGGAGCCACAACCAGCCAATGGATAAAAGACAGCATTTTCAGCAAATGGTGCTGGTTCAACTGGAGGTCAACATGTAGAATGCAGATCGATCCATGCTTATCACCCTGTACAAAGCTTAAGTCCAAGTGGATCAAGGACCTCCACATCAAACCAGATACACTCAAACTAATAGAAGAAAAAGTGGGGAAGCGGGTTGGGGATTTAGCTCAGCGGTAGACCGCTTGCCTAGCAAATGCAATGCCCTGGGTTCGGTCCCCAGCTCCGAAAAAAAAAGAAAAAAAAAAGTGGGGAAGCATCTTGAATACATGGGCACTGGAGAAAATTTCCTGAACAAAACACCAATGGCTTATGCTCTAAGATCAAGAATCACAAATGGGATCTCATAAAACTGCAAAGCTTCTGTAAGGCAAAGGACACTGTGGTTAGGACAAACGGCAACCAACAGATTGGGAAAAAGATCTTTACCAATCCTACAACAGATAGAGGCCTTATATCCAAAATATACAAAGAACTCAAGAAGTTAGACAGCAGGGAGACAAATAACCCTATTAAAAAATGGGGTTCAGAGCTAAACAAAGAATTCACAGCTGAGGAATGCCGAATGGCTGAGAAACACCTAAAGAAATGTTCAACATCTTTAGTCATCAGGGAAATGCAAATGAAAACGACCCTGAGATTTCACCTCACACCAGTGAGAATGGCTAAGATTAAAAACTCAGGTGACAGCAAATGCTGGCGAGGATGTGGAGAAAGAGGAACCCTCCTCCATTGTTGGTGGGATTGCAGACTGGTACAACCATTCTGGAAATCAGTCTGGAGGTTCCTCAGAAAATTGGACATTGAACTGCCTGAGGATCCAGCTATACCTCTCTTGGGCATATACCCAAAAGATGCCCCAACATATAAAAAAGACACGTGCTCCACTATGTTCATCGCAGCCTTATTTATAATAGCCAGAAGCTGGAACGAACCCAGATGCCCTTCAACAGAGGATTGGATACAGAAAATGTGGTACATCTACACAATGTAATATTACTCAGCTATCAAAAACAATGACTTTATGAAATTCGTAGGCAAATGGAGGGAACTGGAAAATATCATCCTGAGTGAGGTAACCCAATCACAGAAAAACACACATGGTATGCACTCATTGATAAGTGGCTATTAGCCCAAATACTTGAATTACCCTAGATGCCTAGAACACATGAAACTCAAGACGGATGATCAAAATGTGAATGCTTCACTCCTTCTTTAAAAGGGGAACAAGAATACCCTTGGCAGGGAATAGAGAGGCAAACATTAAAACAGAGACAGAAGGAACACCCATTCAGAGCCTGCACCACATGTGGCCCATACATATACAGCCACCCAATTAGACAAGATGGATGAAGCAAAGAAGTGCAGGCAGACAGGAACCGGATGTAGATCTCTCCTGAGAGACATAGCCAGAATACAGCAAATACATAGGCGAATGCCAGCAGCAAACCGCTGAACTGAGAACGGGACCCCCGTTGAAGGAATCAGAGAAAAGACTGGAAGAGTTTGAAGAGGCTCGAGACCCCATATGAACAACAATGCCAACCAACCAGAGCTTCCAGGGACTAGGCCACTACCCAAAGACTATACATGGACTGACCCTGGGCTCCAACCTCATAGGTAGCAATGAATAGGCTAGTAAGAGCAGCAGTGGAAGGGGAAGCCTTGGGTCCTGCCGAGATTGAACCCCCAGTGAACGTGATTGTTTTGGGGAGGGCGGCAATGGGGGGAGGATGGGGAGGGGAACACCCATATAGAAGGGAGGGGGGGAGGGTTTAGGGGGATGTTGGGCCGTAAACCGGGAAAGGGAATAACATTCGAAATGTAAATAAAAAATACTCAAGTTAATAAAAAAAAAATACAAACTGTGCAAAGATGCCATTGAATAATTATTTTGCTTACTATCTATTGCTGAGTATGTGGACCACCTGTAAAAGTGAGTTACTGAAAACTTATTTTTATTTGCAAGTCTAACCTCCACACTAAGACCCCCTCCCCCAATCTGGTACACATTCATACAGGGTCTGTGTAAGTTGCCAGAGTTTCTGCTGTATCATAAGTGAGTCAGTCATCTTGTAGAGGACCTTTCTACTTCAGTGTCCTTCATCTTTCTTAGCTTGCACAATCTTTCCACTTCATCTGCAGGGTTCCCCGAGTCCTGGGGGAGGTATTTGATGGAGACATTGATTTAGGGTTGAGTGTGCACAATCTCTCTCTCTCTCTCTCTCTCTCTCTCTCTCTCTCTCTCTCTCTCTCTCTCTCCTGCTCCCTCCTCTCTCTCTCTCTCTCTCTCTCTCTCTCTCTCTCTCTCTCTCTCTTTCCCTCCCTTCATCCCCCTCCCCCTCTGAATATTTTCTGGCCTTGAGTCTCTGCCTTTATTCCCATCTTCAGGAAGAAGGTTCTCTGATGACGGCTCAGCACAGCACTGATCTATGACTCCAGCAAAATGTTGTTAGGAATCACTTCATTGCTACTTTAAAAAAAATATTTTAAGAACATTAGTGTTTGACTTTTCCATAAGTCTGCAAGTTTATCTAGTCCCAGGTTCCTTAGCACCCAGGAAGTGTCAGGTATGAGTTCCATCTCATGATGTTGGCTTTAAATCCAGTCAGATAGTGGTTGTTTACTCCCACAGCTTTTTGCCACCATTACACTAGTGGAACTTGCAGTGAGGTCATTATTGTAGATCAAAGCATTTGTAGTAGGTTGCTGTTTACTCTTGTCCTCTAATAGTATGCAGAGTATCGTGCAGGACTGAAACACTGGTCTTCAATAAGGGTGAATGCTCTGGGTAGGCATTCGCTGACTAATCTGTGTTGCATGTGTTGTGTTAGTATTGTCTTAAGCAATAGTGTCTCACCACTAGTTGTGGAGAGCAAACCACATCGGCAATACCCTGGGTTGTTTGGTAGTTCCCAGGGATCTCTTTGTTCCATAAATAATCAAAAGTGACTCATTCACAGAACTGGAAGCTTGAATCATTTAGTAAAGATGTCAAGTTCTGGTTCCAATTTCCCCTATGTTTGGTGGTTTCATTTAGACCACCATCATATATGTATATATTTTAGGAAGTTACTACTGTATTAGGCCTCCACACAATTCATCAAGTAGCCCTTGGTTTTAACTGTGCCTCCCTGTATTCTCTCTTTACTCTTTTCCCCCCCTGCTTCCTGTTTGATCCTCCTGTTTCTATCTTCTTTAATCATCCATAACCCTCTATTCTATTTCTCCTTCCATGGGAAATCCCTCCCTCCCTCCTCCCAGTTCCTTACTCTCTATTTAACCTCTGTAGTTATACTCATTAGAGCCTGCTTGTTGAAGATGCAACAGTTAACATCCACATATATGCAAACACATATTTGTCAAGACAAAATCTCCTGTGAGATAAAAAAAATAAGCCGGTAAAAATGCAAGTTGAATGTTGCCTACTACTGATATACAAGTCCACAGAGAAAGCAGTCCTCTTCCAAAAGAGAGAGAAATTTTGGTGAGAATGGAAAGACTACACCAAAGCAAGACCCAACACCAGTAGGAAAAATGCTGTCATGTCTGACTTCTGCTGCTCATGACAGATAACCCAGATCCCAATAGCCTGTGCACTAAGTTCAACTTCTGTGTTGGGCTGCCTTCATCCTATGTTTCCATTCTTCCTGGATAATCACCCCAGGGTTCTGCTATCTCCATTGTGGTGTAGCTTCCATTCCACCCTAAGTATCACTATCTTAGCTCTGTTCAATGGCCCTCTTCCTCTTCCTCTTCTTCTCTTATTCCTCCTTCACTTGTCTCCTCCTCTTTTCCTTTTCCTGTTTCCCTTCTCTATGCCTTCTTGCCCCCTCCCCTTTTTTTTTCTTCTTCTTTCTGCTTTCCCTCTGACTGGGATAGTTCAAAAATACTTGTTCTAAAATTCAGAAATCCTTTCTTTTGCTTATTCTAGGGTATTATCAAAATTCTCACTTGTATTTTTTTCATCTTTATTAACTTGGGCATTTCTTATTTACATTTCAATTGTTATTTCCTTTCCCGGTTTCCGGGCCAGCATCCCCCTAACCCCTCCCTCTCCCCTTCTTTATGGGTGTTCCCCTCCCCAGTCCTTCCCCCATTACCGCCCTCCCCCCAACAATCACTGGGGGTTCAGTCTTGGCAGGACCCAGGGCTTCCCCTTCCACTGGTGCTCTTACTAGGTTATTCATTGCTACCTATGAGGTCAGAGCCCAGGGTCAGTTCATGTATAGTCTTTGGGTAGTGGCTTAGTCCCTGGAAGTTCTGGTTGCTTGGCATTGTTGTTCATATGGTGTCTGGAGCCCCTTCAAGTTCTTTCAGTCCTTTCTCTGATTCCTTCAACGGGGGTCCTGTTCTCAGTTCAGTGGTTTGCTGCTGGCATTCACCTATATATTTGCTGTATTCTGGCTGTGTCTCTCCGGACAGATCTACATCCGGTTCCTGTCTGCCTGCACTTCTTTGCTTCATCTGTCTTATCTAGTTTGGTGGCTGTATATGTATGAGCCACATGTGGGGCAGGCTCTGAATGGGTGTTCCTTCTGCCTCTGTTCTAAACTTTGCCTCTCTATTCCCTGCCAAGGGTATTCTTGTTCCCCTTTTAAGGAAGGAGTGAAGCATTTGCATTATATAATATAGCAGCAAAACCTATTCAGGTATATTATCATAGGCTAGCTATGGAGGATGCTCTGATGATGGCCAAGCTCACCTACACATCTCCTCCCAGCCCAGGCAAGGACATTTTTGTCCTTAAGCCAAATGAGGCCAATATTCTTTTCTGCCTGCTGTCCTGATGTCTTTGCTGAAACATCAACGAATTGTCACCCCTGCATGCTGAGCTGGACAGTCAATGATGGGTAAGAGAGTGATATATTCACGAATAAATGGCCTAAGACAGGAGGGCCGCCATTAGCTGCTGCCTTATCCCATGATGGACCCTGGCCACAAGATTCTCTTGGCCATATGACAAATATCACTCCAACCTAAGACAGAAGCAGTTCCCGAGGGGCTCATTCCAGGACAGCAAGGCCATTTGGCCACCTTTTCATTTGACTATAAGGAAGGGGGAGATGTTGGGAGCCATGCCCTTGAAGCCCTCCACTGTTGATGTTATCATTATGGTTAGAATTAAGTATGACTGGGTTCATGGAAAATCCACAGCCAGCTGCAGGAGACTAATACAAATCTGATGGTCAAAATGAATAATAATATGATGTGTCAAGATACCCAATGTGATGACCTGTAACCTTTCTGAAAAACCAACATCCTGATGACTAATAGATATGAAAAACCTGTGACCTTTCTGACAACCTGTCAACATCAGCCTACTCCCTGACCACACGAATATTGTGTCCTTGGCCTGCATAAATGTTTCTTACTTCCCCCTCCCTCTGTTACCCATGTTATGGTATAAATTCAGCCTTGGGAAAAAAATAAAATTGTCACTTTGATCAGACTCTTGTCTTGGTGTCCTTCTTTGTGTCTCTTGTCCCCCATTCTCTTCCAGGTACACCCAGCACCTTTCGCTTACAGTCATCCTTCTTGAGTTTCATGTGTTCTGTGCATCTAGGCTAATTCAAGCATTTGGGCTAACATCCACTTATCAATGAGTGCATACCATGTGTGTTTTTCTGTGACTGGGTTGTATTTTTTATTTCATTGATTATTATTAGCTCCAAGATTTCTAATTAGTTCTTTTATATTGTTTATATCTCTGGTGAATTTATTACTCATGTATGATGTTTTTCTCATTTCTTTGTGTTGTTTATCTTTATTCTGCTAAATGTCCCTGAATTTTCTTAGATTCATTATTTAGAATTTGTTTTTAGGCACTTCAGAGTTCTACTTCAAACTAGGATCTATTTCTGGAAGCTTCTTCTGTTCCCCTAAGGCTGTTTGTGTCCCTGTACTAATGCATGTAGGTCTGTTGTAATTGTTGCTTTTGTTATTTTTGTGAAATTTTGTAGATAAAGCTCTTTGTGTTATTTAAAAGATAGGGTGTTAGTTGGATAGGTGCCTTGGTTTTGATTTTTTAATGAATCCAAAAGTGTATCACTGCTGTGTGATATATTTATTTATCACTGATGTCAAGAGCACATATGAGTGTCTCAATACTCAAGACTGAAGCAGACCACGAACAGTGTTTGCAATGTATATAGGCTTCCAAAAGTACATTTCTTCAGGCCACACAGCTACAGTGGGGTGTGGTATGTGGGGTGGAAACCAATAGATTCAAATTTTCTATGTTGTGATCCTGGGTGAGTGCAACCACTGATGTGTCATCCTTATGTCCCCAAGACTATGTGCAGAGGGATTATGGCAGTAGTAACCATATTCTTTGTGAATTAAAAAAAGAAATAAAAGGAGAATATGAATGCTCGTAGGTGTGATGGATGAGGAGGCTTGCTGTAGATAAAAGGAAGAAATATAGCCAGTGGTAGAAGAATCTGGAGGAATCCAGAGTGAATATGGCAAACAGACTGAGCCAAGCCATGTGAAGAGAGGGGAGGAAAGAGGGGAGAGTGGAAGACAAGAAAGGAGGTTAAAAATCCAAAAAGGCTAAAAAGAGGACCACACATCCCAAATGGCTGGGTTACATAGGAAAGAGCAGCTGGAGTAATGGCAGTAAAGTGTTCTGGAGGTATATGTCTGCCGGGAGGACCCTATAACAGGTAGGGACTGATGGATACAGGAAGAACCTGGGGCCCAGCATCCATCCACTTTGATATGTGAATAGGCACCTCAATCAGTTTGTCCCAGGTTTGAGAAAGTCAGAAAATTAGGACTTTATATAGGTTCTATATTATCAGTTATAATGACATTTGAGCTTACAAATTTCGCTTTTATATCTGTAGTATAGGAGCTGATGGGATATGGTGTGGGGGGGGAAATATTCTCAGATTACACAGTGATTGTTCTCAAAGCTAGTGCCATTTTCTTGAAGCAGAAATTCATGGATGAGAACTTCTCCAGGTCCATTTATCAAGACAGGCTTCAGAGAAGCCAGGGATTTGGGGTGCCAGCAGATGTCATCCAAATGCTGTGAGGTTAGAAAGTTTTAGCAGGTTAGAAAGTTTTATAGTTTCAGCAGGGCAAGCAAGTAGGGGGTTTTGGCAGTAGCAGCAGGTCTTCTGGATAGGTGAGGCAGAACTTCTTTGGAGAAGAATTGCTCCTAGACCACCTTGCTCTGCAAACTAATTAAGCTCAGAGCCTGTAGACACTGTGGTGTTTTACTATAGTTAGGGTTTCCAGTCTGATGCTGCAATAGTGTATCTCCACTTGCATTGATTGGCCAGTGAGGAGTAATTGTCACCCCACCATCCTGCCATGAATGTGCAGCTAAAGTTGCAGTTTGCTTTGTGTCCCTAGCTTTTTGTTCAAACCATGTGCTATTTATGGTCTGGCCATACCCTTGATGGTTTCCAGAGTTCTCTCTCAATTGTTTTCCTTAAAATATCATTTTATTTTTGTTACCCTGGTTCTCTGTGGCAAAGCCATATGTACCGTGCTTGCACTTGACCTTCTCAGACCTTCCCTATCCTGTCTTAGGAGTCCTTCAGAATCTAAATTGGATGAGCTCATTCCCTTGCTGCCCAGCACAGATGACATATTTTAGACAGCTTTGAGAACTGTGAACAGGTGATGTGATATGATGTCCTTCTCTATGGTAGGACAAAACCAAGACAGGCTGATTTTCAGTTTGGTTCCAGAGGCATCTGGTGGCTAGAATTTGTTCCATGCATTTGTACCATGAAATTATTTGCCCTTATATTATCCATTTACTTCCTATAGGATGCTACCTAGATTTAGTCTACTAGGCCACACACAGAGAAGGGGTGTGGATGGAAATGCCAGAATAGGTATGGAGGAAAAACTTCAGCTGGGTTAATGAAAAGGACATTAGAAAACTATCCACACATTCAGCGCTACACTTCAGAAACTCTGCTGCCCACTGAAAACAGCATTCTTCAGACATGATTGACAGCCATTTCAAAATTGAACTAAGCAAGAGATTCCAGGAAGAGTTAGTTATAATGATACATACTTTAAAGTAGTGTTCTTCTGATTTCATGTTAAAGCCCATGATTTTAGGACATGGTTTCCTCATAATCTATAAGCATGAAGAATGTGTTAATTGGATAGAGAAACCAGGCTATACATTTGGAAACATGAGGAAATACTAATATGCATTGATGTTCGAGCTTCATCATTACTTCTATCTATATTAATACGTGAAGATCAAGTGATCTGTGAGCTGATGCAGTTATCTTTGCAGATAATACACAGAACATGTCTATTGTTCTATAGCAGTTACCTTATAAAGGCAAAATTCAGCATGATGTCAGTTTCTTTGAATTCAAAAGCAGCCAGCAATAATATACAGAAAGACATGTTTCTTTCCTTTTCTCTTTGTCTACACATCCCTGATGAAACAAGAAAAGAATGTATTGAATCCAAGATCTTACTTACTTACTTAAATCTTCGGACCAAATGACTCTCAGGAAAAAGGAAAAGCAGTGATAATGTGGATGTTTCATTGCTAGGCTTTCAAAGTAAACATGTAAATATTAGCAAGGATGATAGTTTGACAGGAGTGTGACACTTCAGTCATGTGCTTGGAAATCTAGGAAGTATTATTTCCTTCATATCATATTTTTTTCTGGACACATCTGCAATATATTTCTACGATGTGCTTGGCTTAGACAATAAAAAGCAAGTGCCCCACCTACTCCCAATGTTCGTCCATGAATTCGAGGAAAACCTTCATCTGAATACTACAGATGTTTGCCCTCAGTTACTCCCTGGTACTATGATGGCTCTGGCTTGCTAAGGGGATCCATCAAGACTAGATGCAAGGGATTCAGAATGAATCACCTCGTCATTTTGGACACTTTGGTTTTGATTGGGTGGGACAAAGAGGTTAGCTCTTTACCCTGTTGGAAAGACACCCACAAACCAGTCTTTTATACTGGATAAATGCTTAACAAGAATGTAAGAATGTCTGTCATGAACCAAGCACCATAGATTAAATTGCATTGATTTGTGTTCCTGTGGGACTCCCAACAATGGGAGTGGCCATTGTCTCTGACGCTGCTGCATGCTTTTACACTGCTTTTCCTGCTACTGGATTGCCTCATCCAGTCTTGATATGAGGGTTTGTGCCTAGTCTTAATCTAACTCGTTATCTCCTGATTGGTTGATATCCATGTTCTCTCTTTTTATGGAAGGGCAAGTGTGGGAGGGAAACAGAGGAGGAGTTGATATAAGGAAGAGGGGAAGGGGTGGGGAGGAACTGAGAGGAGTGGATGGAAGGGAATGTAATGGATAAGAGAAGAATAAACATTTGGGGTTTGGTTTTGTTTTTTTTTAAGTCAGCCTGAAGGTAAAATGGTAATTGCTAGAGGCTGTAGGAGGATTGAATAAAGAAAGTAAATTTGAAATAATAATAGTAATAGTGATGATGATGATGATGATGATTATGATGATGATGATAAACCAAGCACCAGATTTGATTTACAGCTAAAGAATCTTTAGTGTCCTCTAATGTCACCATTTTAAGATTATAACTGACAATGTGATCCCAGAAGAGTGGCAGCACTTGGAATGGACTCACGTTAGTGACATTTTGAAAATTAATTAATGTTTTAAAGAAAACTTTGAAGATGAAAGGACAGCACTTGCCTTGCAACCAAAATCTCTGAGAATAGTGTGGAAGATGAATTAGTGTTAAAGTTGTAATGCTACAATGACATTGACTAAAAGGTTGCCCCAAATCGGTTTTACAGAATGTCTTTCACCTCAGGAAAATCTTACATGAGGCTCAAACTACTGAACTTGTTAAAGAGTGGGAAGCTTGGTTTTCAAGATATCCAAGTTCTTCACTATATTCATTCAACAAAAGACCAACTACTCAAAATAGATGTAGACACTGGGTTAAGCCCAGAGGATAATCTTGCCCCTCTCTTCTTTTCATACATGAGGAACTCAAAGCCTGTAGGTGGGTAATAGAAAAAATGGTTCTATTATTTGGATCTCCTAAGTCCCATTTCAGTCACATAAATCACAGAAATATTTGCTGCATAATGTGCTTTATGACCTGGGAGATTCTAGGAAGCCCTCTCTCAGTAACTTTCAAGAACTCTCTTCATTAACCTATTCCTCATGCTAGGAACTGGAGAGCCTCTTTTGTAGCTGTCTGTTTAAAGCTGTTTTCTGCTGCAGGTCATCTGCTGAAGTGAAAGTATAGAAAGGAAGGTAACACATTAAGTTAGCAACCCATTATCATGGAATGCTATATTGGAATATCAAAAGAAACAGAAATATAAATCTATGAAATAGACTGGATTTCAGATCTCTTTCATCAGCTCTGGGATTTTTTACAAGATATTTCTACCAAGAAGTATAGAATGGGCAGAATTGAAAAATGAACTAATATTATAAAGTAGATAGGAATAGGGTACTTAAAGTCTGACCTAGCACCAAATATGCGGAAAGCAAACAAAGCAAATAGTAACAGCTGGACCACTGACAGATACCACCATGATCAGAGCCACCTGCTTTACCTCCATGATTATTATTATCATTACTATCGGCGTCATGACGACTCCCTCCATCATCAATGCCACCATTATCACTATTGTCACCATCCACACATCTCCACACAGACACTACCACCATCAGCAGTACCACTGCCACTACCATCATTATCACTGCTTATGTCTATCAGTTTTACTGGAATATTTTATGGTTAACAAATCATGTACATGGCAGTTTTAAAAGAAAACTAAAACTTTTGTGTATACCTATGAATTAATAAAAACAAACAAAACTTACTCGCACCATAACATAATAATAGCAATCTATATAAAAATTATTGGCCTTAAGATCACAATCACCTGATTTTTAATTATTTTTTAAAAAGAAAAACAATAGATAATCTTTTTTATTATGCTGCCTATGGAAATAAACCGATCATATATTCTTCTTATTGTATTTTCTTATACAAATAATATTCCCTGGCATAAACATAGGAAGTAATAAGGACTTTAATCTCTTCCTTTAAGCAAGGATCTGGGAACCTTCCAAATGGCCTAAGCCAATATCTGAATTTGAAAGATAATTTATGAAATATGCTCAAAATCAAGACCTCAACTTGATGTGCAACATGACTAACTATATCTGGTATTCTTGAGAACAAAAGAGAAATTAAAGCAAGCTCATTTTATATGTTATTGATTCATACATCTTGTTGATTCATACGTCTGAATATTTAGTAGACACATGTGTAAAGGTGACTTCGGTGAGTTTCCTGCCGTATATCTGGCTCCTGGTGGAAAGTCTTTGAGCCTCAGGCATCAAAAATGTTCCATTCTACTTTATTTTATTTCATCTGCTCTAAATTAACTTGCTTCACTTTCTTGAGAATTGTACACCCATTGGAAGTTTAAAAACAAAAGCACGTGCTTTGTTTCTAGTTTAAAGTTCCCCTTGTGGTAAAATCTGTACACAGATGGTCTATATATGCTCTCTACAACTTGTCATCACTTCAGCATATCTGGTGACTGAATGGCTGCACTTTGAACTCTCATTCAGATTGACTTCAGCCTTTGGAGTTTTCCATTCATTCGATGAGAAAAGAAAACCAGTAGGAATGGACAAAGGAAGGCCAGCTCCACTCCTAAATACAACTCTAGACCTTCTAGATTCTATTTAGGTGATATTAGGCTTCCAGAACATCTGTTCTAGTCATAAGATACTATACTTTAGTCAGTTCAGGACCAAAGTCTCATTGGTATCACTTCCCACTATGCCCTCAATAGACTCTAGGTAAGAAGTTCCCAACTACACTTTCCCCAAAGTCCTACCCAACATATCTGAGAAAGAGAGAACATCATTAGAAAAAATTTCAACTGAGGGAACAATTTCTTTTGCAAAGTAATACGCACTTAAATGCATTGAGGTTTCTAGAGATTATTGTTCATTCAAGTATCATCTCTCTTGTAGAATTTTATGTGTGAAGTGAAGTTTGTAGCTACAGCTTGAGGATAGAACACGTACAGAGACTGGGCACAGTCCAAAGTACCTCAAAAAGGGAAAGAATGAAAGATTTAGCATGAGACATTAGAAATGGTTAGTACCTCAGACTGTGTCTATAAGCCATCACTTCACAGATATTTCTTACCCTATTCTCTGCCCTCAGTGAGAAGGCCTACTTATGCAGTTTTATTAAAAACTACTAATATTTACTACTTTCCTCTTTGGATCACTATCAAAACAGATATCCAGAGCGTTGGGGCACAAAGGTCCTTGTGCCCATAGATCACCAGGGAAACCAGGAATGTTAAACACATATCTTGTCTAATAGATGAGATAAGATAACTCAAAGACTGGCAGTCACTTACTTTCTCAACCTGGTGACCATTGATTTCTGTGGAGGAAGACCTCACCCAAATTCCCCAGAATGATTATCCCAGACTCTCCCTCTCTAAACTGCTACCCATTCTTAGAAGAGATATCATGTGTACTTTATCTGAGTACATATCTGATTTCTGTGCGATCGGCCAAAGACCACATTAGCTTCTAGGCCTTTTAGCTATAGAACCCACCCTCACAGTCACATGTACTCTGTAAAAAAGTTCCTATGAAGTCACCAATAAATCCCTTATTGTGCACCTAGGTGGACTAATTGTTGCCTTGAAACCTTCTCCCAAATTTTCCAATGTTTTAAATGTGTAGACAATGCACTGCCTAGCATTAGCCTAAAGTATGATCTAGGTTGATGAAGTCAGTCTGCATGGGTTTTGTTCTTATCTCTTCCTGTGGTTTAATTCCCTGACACCTTCAGGGACCCTGTCACCAGAGTAAACTAACCACTAGTTTAAACTTCTCTCCTTAGATCCTCTACTGTTGTGTTATTTATATGGTCTTTTATCCCCTGTCCATGGTTTTAAGTGATATAAACATGATAGTGTTTATATAATTGTTCTATTTTTCTTTAAAATGTAATGTGTTACTTAAAGGCATAAAGTCTTCCTGGAATACCTTTTCAGTTTCCCCAGATAGATTAATGAGTCACAGTGCTTATTGAAGTTAAGAGCAGATATTTGAAACTTCAATGGGAGGAAAATGTTGTGTGCCTCATGAGAATTAAGGGCATATCGATCTTCTTATTTGCATCCCTTGTCTTCATTTTCTAACTGATAGCATTTTTGTTTGACTTCATTTTGTCTAAACTGCCAAGCAATGCTATCAGAGTATGCATTTTATTAAGTTAAAATGACAAGTCTTCAAGGGTTCTGAGAAGCTTCAGGGAAGCTGGGAGTAATCAGACTCCTGTTTCAAATAAAAACTGAAGATAGAGACCGGAAAAGGCAAGGAAGATATGCAAATAGACTGAGCAGGTGACAACACAGCTCTGTCTGCTTCTTGAACACCGGAAAACATTACACAAACTTCATAATGGCCCATGGGATTAGGACCTTTTCTCTTGAACCTATTTATCACAGTTCAATGTAGAAAATACAAATGAATTCTATAAGTAGACGTTAAATTGGTCAAGCATTTTGACTTTGGAATCTGTGGATTAGTGAGCTTCCTGCATATCTGGGCAGGGTCAACATAATAACATACTAACACCAAACACCCAGGGTTTGTGAAATTATGTCTTGTTCTCATTTCACCAAAATGGGATCTAGTGGTGGGTGGAGGGGGACAAGAGATCAGAATTCAGCTGTTGATGCTCTGTGACAATCCTCTGTTGTCCCTGCCAAAGTGATGTTGGCAACAGACCAGCTTATCAGAGTTTATATTAACCATACTGACAGAGTCCTGATTTCTCCTTGTTCTTTCCCACAGTCACAGTACAGTGTCGGGATAGATCCTTTAGTGAGCACTGACTTCATAGGATTCCTCTCTATCCAGAAGCCTAGGGCAGGAAGGAGCCACTCAATACCTGTCCTCCATTCACGTCAGTTAGTGCTAGCCTCAAGCCTCCAGGAATACATGCTATTCCCCCTTCTTTAGAAGAGCAGACACAGAGCGTAAATAACTACTTCAGAAAGGAATTTTAATTTCTAAAATATTTGTATCTTGCTTCATCTTCCATACAGTTAATCCTACAACTGCATG
Source organism: Rattus rattus (assembly GCF_011064425.1). Lineage (NCBI taxonomy): Eukaryota > Metazoa > Chordata > Mammalia > Rodentia > Muridae > Rattus > Rattus rattus. The sequence continues at coordinate 3,137,635 of NC_046161.1, forward strand.
TTCTGACTTAAATGTTTTCTTGTCTTCTGCTCCCTGTGCAGTTGAAGTCAGGAGGCCATTTCATACCTGGTTCTTGGCCTATGGCTAGATCCCCAGTCAGATGGCTCCCTGCGCAGAGGAATCTTGGCCCTCCCAATGTCTCACGGTGTTCTGACAGGAGAGGTTACTGTGCAGACAGCTCATTTCTATGCAACACTACACTACAGCTTGAAAGTCAATTAACCCAATGTTTTCCTCCAGGAATATCTAGCTCATGCCCCAATAGCAGTAATAGCAGCAATAGCAGCTTATGTCACAGAACATAGTAAGGACAGATACTAAGATGACTGCTGAAGCTTCTGCTCCTGCCGTGAACGTGCCTTGTGTGATTTACTGCCCGTTTGGTGCAGGCAAACCTGCACATATCTAGGGGTACCACTGCCATCATGAGACTTTGAAACAGTTGATTTTGAGGTAGCCAAAATGGAGAGGATCCTCCAGGGCTATCCTAATCAAGTGAGATTTTCTGATGCTAGGATGATGTAAAGAATAAAAAGGGGTTGTGGGAGAGAATATTTTTGTCTTTAGCTTTGAGTTTCAATGGAGCCTAACAAAAACTTGAAGGTCACCTCTAGGAGCTGAGAACAATCTCCAGTGGAATCTGGAAAGGATTTGGCAACTTTCTAGAGGATAATAAATTGAATTGACATCTCCTGTTCAAACTTGAAAGCTGCTGAGCAGAGAATTCAACCATACAGTGCCTGCGCTTGTGACTGAAAGTGATGTAAGATAATAAATGCCTACTGCAGTCAGTTCTTCCCTGTATTGTCTAATTTAATCACCATGGTAACCCTTAAAGTAATCACTGTGTCCATTGTGAGAAGGAAAAACCCTAAAGTCTCCACATGATTTGCCTACCACACAGGTTCACTGATAAAATCAAATCAAAAGCATAAACCTGATCCCATTCTTCTGTCTTCCTCTAAGCCACTGTGACAGGTTGTGGGTAGGGGTGCTGTTTCTTAATTGTGCTTTTGAAAAAATCAATTGCAAGCTTAAGTATTATAATGATTAAGCTTTAACAAATTATGCTAATCAATGAGTTTGTTTCATCCATTCTATGTAATAGCCAAGCAGCACAGCAAGGGAAGTATGAGGTCATCCTGTGTTCTGCAGTCATCCCGTACCTGACTCTCAACCATGAGGATGTTTAAAGCCACTGTCAGGCTTGGCTCCTGCCTCATACCCTAGGAAGATGCAAGCTTCCAGGTTTGACAAAGACAGACATGCTGCTAAATCCATGAAGATCTGGGACCCTGGTTCATGAGTCTTTGTTTTGCTTGGGACCACATCACTTCTTTGAATTCAGGTTGCACAATTCTGATTGCTTTCTGCCCCATCATGGATTTCTTGAAGGATATATTCTATACCTATCATTGCCAAAACACTAGTTTTTTTCCCTCTAAACACAGAATTTTCAGAAACAAAGAAGCAATGATGAGATTTGGGGAAAGACCCAATAACACAGAGTAGGGGACAGGTTGCTAAGTATAAGGAATTAGACTATGAAGACAAAGGCAAATCAGACTGTAGAGGGCACATCAGAATGCTAGAGGGGCCACTGCTTCTAAGATGAATACTCAGCGTAAACATACAGTACCCATGTCTGTGCACAGACAGACAGGCTGACTTTGGTACGTTGTAAGCTGCTGCAGTAGACCTATAGGGGAAACCCAAGTAAACTACATCAACAATTGTTCTCTGAGAAGCTGATTTTGTTAACATACCATGAAACCCTAACATGCTGACCACAGACTTGCCCTACTTCTCTCAGCTGCAAAGCTTACCACTACGGACGACGAGCAGGTTCTTTTATTTCCCTTTTCTGTCATATTATGTAATGACATTAACTTAGTATTTTCTTTGTTAGTTTTCTTCTCTTTATGTCTGTTCAATGACAAGAATGAGACTACCTTGGTTATCCTAGACACAAAATATAAACACTTCAGCAATCAAGATAAATATTTTAGTGTAGTTGAAAATTAAAATTGATGCCAAGAAAATCTTTCTAGAACAAAATCCACAGTGTTTCATAAAGACGAGTTGAGTGTTACGGCAGTAGATTCCTTTGCCTCGGGCTTCACTGCTGCTCAGCTCAGCACAGAGCACTGCTAAGTGCCACTGCCTTCCCAGGTTTTATGCTTCAATTTCCGTCCTGCATGTAGTGCTCAAACTAACTGGTGTGTGTGTTCTCTTTCGTCTGGAGGCTGAGATAGAGCCATAAGAAGAGGAGAAGAATGTGTATCCTGTCTCTGAGATATAATGAATGTTCCGTGATTTTACACGGAATTGGTACAATTCCCCAAAGCTTCACAAAGTGTAAGCTGCAGCCCACAGAGTGAATGATGCAGCACGCATTGCTGGGCCCCCTCATGCTGGATGGGAGCTGGGAGGCAGCAGTTGTAAGTCCCTAGCACAGCCGTCACTGACCACTGCTTTGACCCTGGAAGAAAATGATGATTATTTGGAGGTGATATGAACTGGACTTTGGAATAAACTCACAGAAAACAGCAATAACAGTTCGCATACACTGTGGTTGACAGCACAACTGCTGAGCCATTAAGGACAGTTTAGCATTTTTGCTGGAGATAATGCTGATGAAAATTATCTACATGCTCCAGGAAGTTAACTTTAGAAGCCATGTATAAAAAGCAAGAGAGATTTCGAATAAATACATTTGAGAGAAAGGGCCGTTTGTAGAGAGTAGTGTAATGCTTGTCTCCCTACTCTGAAGAAAGCAGAGGATTTCAGAACCATCGTATAGAGCACTAAGTTCTTCAGAAGGACAAGAGTCTAAGAATGAAGAAATTAGCTGAATTATTGGTGGCTAGCAGGCTTTTCTTTGGCATTGACTCTCTCCTTAATCTTTTGTAAACACAGATGCATAATTTGGTAATATTTTATGTTGGGGTAGAAATCTCAACTCTCGTCCGGGCAAACCACACCAGGGCAACATGGTTCCACATGGAAAGGGTTTAATGAGAGAAGAAGAGTAGGAGAGGAGAGGAGTAAAGGCCAACCATGAGTATGTGGAGGGAAGTGGGGAGGGAAATGGGGAGAGAAGGGACAAAGGGGAAGAGGGGAAGAGGGCAAGAGAAAGAGAGCAAGAAGCGAGAGACTGAGGAGGGGACAAGTAGCCCCTTTTATAGTAAGTCAGGCATACCTGGCTGTTGTCGGATAACTGTGGGGGTGGAGCTTAGACAGGATGCCAACATTCCCCTGTTTTGGTTTAATTGAAAAGAAAAATTAGAGGCAATGGTGGGGCAGGAATAGGGTCTTTGTGATCTCTGACTACTCTTGCTTGCTTTGGAGCAACATGCCTGCAGGGAACCTAGAAAAGTGGGTATGGGATGTTTGTCCAGTCTTAGAGTTGCCTGTTTCTTTGTTGTTCAGGGTGGGTCCATCTGACAATAGGTCAGAAGGAACGGGTCCAATAGAAGCATCTGTGTCTGTGAGAGGAGATTAGAACATCTGAAGGTTGCTTCTCTGGAGATGTCCTGGTTGTAGTAAGCACAACAAATTACTTATCTTGACTTGACAAGATAACACACACATATATTTATTATATGTAGAGAATACGATTAAGTCCATTTGGAAGAAAAGAAAAAATTTTTTTCTTACATGTACATTTTCAACCCAGAGAAATCCTACTCTTTGAAATAGGTAGTAGGTAGAAACCTTAGGCAGATGTACTAATCTGGGTAGAGTCTATTTGGTCCATGAGAGGTAGGTCTGAGTGGGTTTCCTGTAGCTTATAAGTTTACCACAGAGATAACATGAGTTAACAACATGAATATTCTTTAAGATAAGCTTTTTGTGGAGCAGAGGAAGAATTTGTGATTACAGTTGAATCATATAGTGGTGAGTTTTGCAAGAGGAAATATGAAGCATTTAACCAATCGTGGAAGGTCAAGCTATAAGATTGAGTAATGTACTGAAACTCTTCAATAAGGGCCGAGAAGTTAGAGGTATAGGAACCCACTCTGCTTTCTATCAAGAAAGTTCATTAGCTAGAGCGAGGGGTGTACTGTCATCTGGTGTGTACCTAATAGCTAAGAGAAATCCAGTCAGAAGACAATGAATTACCCATAGGGAGATATTAAATTATATTGAATTATTCATATCGATGTCCTGAGAATAATCTCAACACCCAAATTTTCTGCCAGGCTAGATGTCTACGTCATCACTTAGACCCTCTACAGGCCATATGATGAGTCCCGGACTCACCAGAAAGCGTCTCTACTCAGGCCTGGGAGTTTCTACAACTGCAAGAGCCCAGAAGAGGGAGGGGATCCAGAATCACTCTCAAGGGAATACTTGCCCAAGGGTCAAAATCTACTCCTAGTTCAGAGAAAAGGAGTACCAACAAGGTGTGAGTGCCATAAGGCAGAGATGAGGTATTAAGGGTGGTGAAGGGACAAAGGGGAAGAGAGGAAGAGGGCAAGAGCAAAAAAGCAAGAAGCAGGAGAGTGAGGAGGGGGCAATCTGCCCTTTTTAGAGTGAGTCAGGCATATCTGGCTGTTGCCAGGTAACTGTAGGCGGAACATACCTGGCTGTTGCCAGGTAACTGTGGGGGTGGAGCTTAGACAGAATGCCAACATTTTATACTTTCATAAACTATATGTGCTATTTTCCCTGTGAGCTGGGTGACAGAAATTTCCTCATTAACAAAATCCCTGTATGTGCTGGATTAATTACCCAGTGTGCATCTAGAATTCAGCATGAGCTGGCTGGGCCTTTCAAATACTCTTAAAACAACTGGGTAGCAAGAACTATCCTCTGAGCTTGATCTTCAAGATATACACACACACGGGGGGGGGGGTGACACATGCTTGCTATATTAGATAATTTTCTATTGCTGTGATAAATCACCATGACTGAAAGCAATGTATAAAAGGGTTTATTTTGGCTTATTTGGTGCCAGAGGGAAAAAGAGTCCAGCAGCAGGAAGCTGAGAGATTATATCTTAAACCTTACACACAAAGCTGAGGTGGTGAAATGGCTGTGGGGTGAGTCTATAATCTCTCAGAGTAGCCACAGATGTCTCCTTCAACTAAGTTGCACCACCTTGCTAAATGCATCACCAATTGAAAACCAAGTATTCAAATGTCAGAGTCTTTAGAGGACATTCTCATTCAAATCAAAAGAGCTGTGATCCCATAGTTTAGTTGGGTGGAAACAGGAGATCCCTGGGGCTGACTGGTTAGTCAATCTAATTTAGCTTGCTTGGAAAGTTACAGGTCAGTGAGAGACTAAGATTAAAAAAATAATGTGGATGGAATGTACAAATGACAGTTATGCTTGTTCCATGACCTCCATAAGCACATGCACATGTGCATGCATTTCTATAATACACACATTGAGTTGCCTTGGTTTGACTAGATTTGCCCAGTTTTTGGACCTAGTTTCCATAACTGCCAATTTGAAGTCCATCATGGAATCAGTCTAGCTGCCTCATAGCTAGAGGTGTGCAAGGACCTAATACTGTGATGCTCATTAGTTGTATAAAGTGCAAGAAATAGGCAGTGAATATGTGCAAAGCCAGTCTCCCTGCCTTCTGAGTGTTGGGGGCCCTGCCCTTCACAGTGAGTTCCAGCCTCAGCACTGCCTAGTACCTTCTAGAATTGCAAGCTTGCAGGATTCAGCCTTAACCTTTTGTATCACAATCACATATTAACATTGGAGTACTAGTCTCAGATCATCGATCACACACTGTGCTAAAAAGACCATCCCTGTAGGTGGGAGGAAATGTGTCTTGGTGACCCCAAACTAGAAACCAATATAAACTTGAGCATCTCACCAGCTAATCAGGAATAAGTTTACAAGGGTTGTTAAGATTACAAGCATAACTGGAAAAAATTTCCTGAACAAAACACCCATGGCTTATGCTCTAAGATCAAGAATCGACAAATGGGATCTCATAAAACTGCAAAGCTTCTGTAAGGCAAAGGACACTGTGGTTAGGACAAAACGGCAACCAACAGATTGGGAAAAGATCTTTACCAATCCTACAACAGATAGAGGGCTTATATCCAAAATATACAAAGAACTCAAGAAGTTAGACAGCAGGGAGGCAAATAACCCTATTAAAAAATGGGGTTCAGAGCTAAACAGAGAATTCACAGCTGAGGAATGCCGAATGGCTGAGAAACACCTAAAGAAATGTTCAACATCGTTAGTCATAAGGAAATGCAAATCAAAACAACCCTGAGATTTCACCTCACACCAGTGAGAATGGCTAAGATCAAAAACTCAGGTGACAGCAAATGCTGGCGAGGATGTGGAGAAAGGGAACACTCCTCCATTGTTGGTGGGGTTGCAGACTGCTGCAACCATTCTGGAAATCAGTCTGGAGGTTCCTCAGAAAATTGGACATTGAACTGCCTGAGGATCCAGCTATACCTCTCCTGGGCATATACCAAAAAGATGCCCCAACATATAAAAAAGACACGTGCTCCACTATGTTCATCGCAGCCTTATTTATAATAGCCAGAAGCTGGAAAGAACCCAGATGCCCTTCAACAGAGGAATGGATACAGAAAATGTGGTACATCTACACAATGGAATATTACTCAGCTATCAAAAACAATGACTTTGTGAAATTCAGAGGCAAATGGTTGGAACTGGAAACTATCATCCTGAGTGAGCTTTAATCACAGAAAGACATACATGGTATGTACTCATTGATAAGTGGCTATTAGCCCAAATGCTTGAATTACCTAGATGCCTAGAACAAATGAAACTCAAGACGGATGATCAAAATGTGAATGCAGATCGCTCATGAGAGAGACACAGCCAGAATACAGCAAATACAGAGGCGATGCCAGCAGGAAACCACTGAACTGAGAACAGGACCCTGTTGAACAATCAGAGAAAGAACTGGAAGAGCTTGAAGGAGCTCGAGACCCCATATGTACAGCAATGCCAACCAACCAGAGTTTCCAGGGACTAAGCCACTACCCAAAGACTATACATGGACTGACCCTGGACTCTGACCTCGTGGGTTGCAATGAATATCCTAGTAAGAGCACCAGTGGAAGGGGAAGCCCTGGGTCCTGCTAAGACTGAACCCCTAGTGAACTAGACTGTTGGGGAGAGGGCAGCAATGGGGGGGGGGTGGGAGGGGAACACCCATAAGGAAGGGAGGGGAGGGGATGTTTGCCCGGAAACCGGGAAAGGGAATAACACAAGAAATGAATATAAGAAATATTCAAGTTAATAAAAAAAAAAAATAATTCTAATACACAAAAAAAAAAAAAAAAAAGATTACAAGCATAGCCACCTTAGTTAAAGAATCTGTAGGGCAATCCATCGTAGCTATCTGAGATGTCTGCAGTAAGATATCTAGTCCACTGTGGTTCACCTGAAAGTGCTTGAGAACTAGAGAGGAAAGGGTAATGGAGAGAAAACACTCCATTTTTCCTTGTAACTGACTGAAAAGGGGACTGTGGAAGCCTATAACTGGTACTTGCTGTGGATTTTAGAAATGTCTCCTTGTAGCTCAGAGCTCTACATCATGGGTGTCCACAGTTACCATACCTTGCCCACATGAAAATAAGCTTTGGGCTTATTTTGTTCATATGACTCCTTGTCTGATAGCAAGGGTAGTAACAGTTACTCTCAGGAAAAGAACATTTACTGGCTCTTAGATAATGAGACTCATCTCTTTAAACCCATATAATCCTAAGAAAATGAGACTTGACCCTTCAACTCTTGTCCCAAATCATGCCAATAGTCTTAAATAATTTGAGCAAATCAGTAACTGTTCTCACTGGTTCTTTTTGAGAGCAAACCAGTCTCTATTAGAAGTTCTGAGGTTGGTCATCCAGTGAGGTGTCTGTCATCTGTTTGTTACCTCTGACCAGTGACCACATACGTTTTCTTTCTTTTTCTTTTTTTTTTTTTCTTTTCTTTTTTTCAGAGCTGGGGACTGAACCCAGGGCCTTTCACTTGCTAGGCAAGTGCTCTACCACTGAGCTAAATCCCCAACCCCTACATACATTTTCTATCCCTGTCATTTGATAACCATTCAAACTATTTTTCCACCCTTCCTGAGGATGACCACACAACTCTCCACATAGCATATTCCATAGTGTGATTCATCCTGTCTTCAGAATATCACTTATTCTTTATGCAATGATAGCTTTGTTAAGAGCTATATATAATAATTCTGATTAACTAAAAACACTTTTATGACCAATAAAAGGCTATACTCTTGTCTTTTCCTAACTACTCACCAGAATTTTGGAGGTGCAGGGACGGATGGTGTTGTTTTTTGAAAATCCTCCCTGGTAGCTTGGTAATCACTGGTATTGATTCCCCAGTGTTGACCCTCTCTGATACTCTGACTTGGCCAGTCGTAGTCTAACACATTTACCCATGAGGAAGGTCAGATTGTTAAAAGCAATCTGCCCCAAACTTTTCTATCAGAGTATTCATAAGAGAGATCAATACAAGATAGTGTAAAGATTCTAGAACACATTTCCATGGAAATTTAATAAAAACTTCACATTTATCTGAATTGTAAAGTTTTTATTTTAAAAAGTATACACATGAGGACCCTTCTATAACATCATTATGCTTTTTACTAAAGATTAAATATTTTAATTCATACCAGGTTAAATCAACAAAAGATTTTTACTGCTAAATTGTATTTCAAAAAGTCAAGTTTGAGAATGGCATCCCATGTCTAGTCTGTGACTTTTTGTGTCTCTAGAACATGGCTTTGTGTATTCAGTGACTGAGGTTCAGGATGTCACAGTACCCTGATGATTTTTAAGTGTTTATTATGGAGAACAGGACAGGCCTTTAAAGGACTATTGTTTGAGCCCTGCTCTTCCAGGAAATTCAAAAGTCATAAGAACTACACTCACTGCCTACAACCTCAGCTTCTGTTTCTAAGTAAAAGCTGTATAGAAGGTGAGAGTGGAAGGGAGGCAAACATTTGCATGAACTCCTATGATAACCAGCTCTTCCTCAGAAAAACATTTATAATAACTTCCTGTCCAGATCTCTCAGAAATGCTATAATGTAATCTTTTGTATATCACTTGACATTCTTTTGGTCCTTTCTGATGTCACAATGAAGACAGTTACTGAGTCACTGAAATGTGTGTGTTCTTTTTAATAATCCTAAAACAGAAATGCATCACCACATCCTTTCCCTGGAAAAAGAGCAGCTCCATTGTACTGAAGGGGGTTGTAATTATTACCCAGTGGCCATTCTATCCCAGGGACCAAGCAATGACATCAGTAGACTTCTTTAGTTACATCTTGGGCCTCTCACAATTTCAGTAAGTCAAATAAATTTATTTGGCTTAAGGAACATAACTAAACAGCTTAACAATAGTAATGAGTTATAAAAAAAAAATCTGACTAGCAAGCTAGAAGACAATTTCCATGTCTATTTCTTCATGAAAAAATAACTAAAAAAACTGAACACATCTTGTGCCACAATTTTAAATATTAATAGATGATAATCTCGAGGAAGAAGAATGAGTAGATGTCTTGAAATATAAATCAAGACAGTCTTAGAAGTGGTACAGCTCTGAAAGGAAGGCTTCCCCTGCAGAGATGATATAGCTCTCCTCTGCAGGGGAAGGCTTTTCCCAGTGAGAATGTAACAGTTCTGTCCTTGCAGGGGGAAATTTCCCCACTGAAAGCTCTGTTTGACTCCCCACAATGTATAACAGATCTGCTTCAAGAATTACCCTGGTAAACAGGAGCCAAGAGATGCCACAAAGTCACACTGCACAACAGACCACCGCACCTGACTTTTACAACAGTAAGGGGGATTCTTTTTTTCTATCTCTCATTGTAATTATTTTATTTTCACATTAATCATTTTTATTAATTAATCTTTTTATTTATTCCCAATTATTTTATTTATCTCAAATGTCACCTCCCATCCTCCCTCACAGAATTCTTCCCCTCTTTACCTTCTCTTCCAATCTGAGAGGATGCCCCCCCCATTTTTCCCCCACCATAGGCATCAAGTCTTTGCAGGATTAGGCACATCCTCTCCCACAGAAGCCATACAAGTAGCCCTTTGCCATATATGTGTTGAGGACCTCAGACCAGCCCATGTATGTTCTTTGGTTGGTGGCTCAGTCTCTGGGAGCTTTCAGGGATTCAGGTTATTAGACACTGGTCTTTCTATAGGGTTGCCATCCCCTTCAGCTCCTTCAAGTCTTCCTATAACTCTTCCATAAGGGTCCTAGACCTCAATCCAATGCTTGACTGTGAGTATCTGCTGGATATGGAGTACTGGGACTCCAACTCAGGTCTAAAGTTTGTGAGGCAAGTGTAAGACTCAAATTTTAAGGACAAAGGCTGTTTTAGGTAAATACCAGGTGTCTAAGACTTTAACACACTGTCTAAAGAATTTAGGATAACACCCTGGAAATGAGCTAACCGCCCTTAGCAGTCCCCCATCCTTGTGCCAAAAATATCTCACCATTGATGAATGTAAATGTCAAGGCTGTCCTCCACAAGTGTATAAAAAATGTGTGCTTTTGTCATTTGGGGTCGCCTCTATCCCAATTACAGGGCCACCCCAGTGCACTGGATCATTAAACCTCTTGCTTATTGAATTGCTCTCCATCTCCGTGTTTTCTCCAGTGGGACCTCCAGGACATAGGGCTGATCGGGTCTTACATAAGCACTTTATCAACTTCTTCCTGGGATCCTTAAAATTATTTTTTAACTAGTACATAAAACCCAAAATTACACATATTAATAATATATCATGTAATAGATGTATAGGTTGTATGATTTTTTAAATCCATTTAAACATACCTAATTCCTCAATGGCTGACAACAACTTTGGGGACACTTTTTGCTAATTTTCAGAGTACCATTGTCATCTATAGGCACTCTCCTGTGTGGTAGCATTGCAGAGTATCTCTGCTCCTGCCCAGGTATAACTTGTCCACTGACCAACCTTCCCCACCCTATTCCCCTCTGTCACCTGATGCCTCAGCTGCCAGTAGTCATTATTCTGTGTTCAAGCTCTCTGAGATCAAGACTTCCAAATGCCATGTATATGTTTGATCAAGTGGCATTTATCTTTCTTTGTCAGTTCATTTCCTTTAATGTAATGATTTTTAGTCTAATAAGTGTTATTATTTGGAACAATATTTCATTCCTTGTTATGGATAAATAGTACTTTATCATGAATCTGTACAAAATTCTGAAGGGACTTGAATCAAGTCAAGACCCCCTAGACCCAGTTCTAAGTACAAAGGAGATTTATCTGTCCCCAGAGAGACAGAGGGCAAGGACTAAGAGACAAAGATATTGAGGAAAAGAGAGGGAAGCCAGCAATGGAGCAAGGGAGAGGAGAAAGGGATATTTGCCTCAGAGGCACAAAGGACTGCCTCTGGATACAGGAGACAGATGAGGTCCATAGGCAAATGGAGGTTTGTAAAGGTAAAAGGGAAACCCCAAGTTAGGATGAGGTGGCGTTTTTTAATTGGGCGTGTTAATTAGGTGAGCCAAAGGGGTTTTTGGTTGCTCGACTTCAATATTTGATAGCTGAACCTAAGGAGTCAGCCTCAGGAAGAAGCAGTAAGGCCAACTAAGGAACTAGACCTTTGTGGCTAGCTTTAGGAATGAAATCTAACAGATTTTAGCAAGGCAGAGGGAATGGGGAGCAGGGCTAGGTCTGCCAGAGCCCTGTTGGCCACCCCCAAGCTGACTAGAGTTCCTTCAAACTCCTTTATCCATTAATCAATGGTTAGGTGCTTAGGCTCTTACTGCTTTTGTTTTTAAGAGAATTGTGCTGCATGGATGTGGAAGTCGAAATGTTTCTCTGTAAAACTGATAAATGTGGAATAAACACCCAATAGTAGAATTGATGAACTATTAAAAGGATTCAATTTTCAAATTTTGGAGGTACCATTAACATGATTTTATGTAATAGCTGTACTAATTAGCATTCCTGATGACAATATCCTAGGGTGCCTACTTCTCCTTATCCTCTCCAAAACTGGCTGTCTCTGGGTCTTTTAACAATAGCTTTTCATATTGGAGTGAGGCAGCATACCTTACCATAGCTTTGCTATGCATTTCCAAAGTAATTAATGATATTGAGCCATTTTCATAGAGTTTGGGTATTTATTTTTGTGTCTTTAAAAAAAAATACTTACTTAGGTATATAAATAGTCCCCTTTTTTATTGAATTTGGTAAACTGAGTTTCCATCACCCTGAAAAAATGTCCCAGAAAAAGCAGTGTAAGGGAGGAAGCATTTTGTTGACTAATGTTTTAGTTTATATTTCTTGGCTATAGTTTTTCTAGTCCTGTGTTAAGACACAGAATCATAACAAGGAACATTGAGGGAAGCAGCGCTGCTTAAGAGTTTTAAGGTCGAGCGGCCCGCAGCAGCTCTCTGCTCCCAGACGCCATGGGAGAGAGACCTCACCGCCTGGTCAGGTGGGCACTCCTGAGGCTGCAGAGCGGAAGAGACCACCAACACTGCCCACCCCTGCCCACATCCCTGGCCCAAGAGGAAACTGTATAAGGCCTCTGGATTCCCGTGGGGGAGGGCCCAGGGGCGGCAGGACCCCTGCCTGAGACATCGCCGGAACCTGAAGGAAACAGACCGGATAAACAGTTCTCTGCACCCAAATCCCGTGGGAGGGAGAGCTAAACCTTCAGAGAGGCAGACACGCCTGCGAAACCAGAAGAGACTGCTCTCTGCACACATTACTGATTCCAGAGGAAAACACCAAACTCCATCTGGAACCCTGGTGCACGGAACCTCCCGGAAAGGGCGGCGCAGATCTTCCTGGTTGCTGCCGCCACGGAGAGCCCGTGGGCAGCACCCCGCGAGCGAACTTGAGCCTCGGGACCACAGGTAAGACCAACCTTTCTGCTGCAAGTGACCTGCCTGGTAAACTCAAGACACAGGTCCACAGGAACAGCTGAAGACCTGTAGAGAGGAAAAACTACACGCCCGAAAGCAGAACACTCTGTCCCCATAACTGACTGAAAGAGAGGAAAACAAGTCTACAGCACTCCTGACACACAGGCTTATAGGACAGTTTAGCCATTGTCAGAAATAGCAGAACAAAGTAACACTAGAGATAATCTGATGGCGAGAGGCAAGCACAGGAACCCAAGCAACAGAAACCAAGACTACATGGCACCATCGGAGCCCAATTCTCCCATCAAAACAAACATGGAATATCCAAACACACCAGAAAAGCAAGATCTACTTTCAAAATCATATTTGACCATGATGCTGGAGGACTTCAAGAAAGACGTGAAGAACTCCCTTAGAGAACAAGTAGAAGCCTACAGAGAGGAATCGCAAAAATGCCTGAAAGAATTCCAGGAAAACATAAATAAACAAGTAGAAGCCCATAGAGAGGAGACACAAAAATCCCTGAAAGAATTCCAGGAAAACATAAATAAACAAGTAGAAGCCCATAGAGAGGAGACACAAAAATTCCTGAAAGAATTCCAGGAAAACACAAACAGTTGAAGGAATTAAAAATGGAAATAGAAGCAATCAAGAAAAGAACACATGGAAACAACCCTGGATATAGAAAACCAAAAGAAGAGACAAGGAGCTGTAGATACAAGCTTCACCAACAGAATACAAGAGATGGAAGAGAGAATCTCAGGAGCAGAAGATTCCATAGAAATCATTGACTCAACTGTCAAAGATAATGTAAAAGCGGAAAAAAGCTACTGGTCCAAAACATACAGGAAATCCAGGACTCAATGAGAAGATCAAACCTAAGGATAATAGGTATAGAAGAGAGTGAAGACTCCCAGCTCAAAGGACCAGTAAATATCTTCAACAAAATCGTAGAAGAAAACTTCCCTAACCTAAAAAAGAGATACCCATAGGCATACAAGAAGCCTACAGAACTCCAAATAGATTGGACCAGAAAAGAAACACCTCCGTCACATAATAGTCAAAACACCAAACGACAAAATAAAGAAAGAATATTAAAAAGCAGTAAGGGAAAAGGTCAAGTAACATATAAAGGCAGACCTATCAGAATCACACCAGACTTTTAGCCAGAAACTATGAAGGCCAGAAGATCCTGGACTGATGTCATACAGACCCTAAGAGAATACAAATGCCAGCCCAGGCTACTGTATCCTGCAAAACTCTCAATTAACATAGATGGAGAAACCAAGATATTCCATGACAAAACCAAATTTACACAATATCTTTCTACAAATCCAGCACTACAAAGGATAATAAATGGTAAAGCCCAACATAAGGAGGCAAGCTATACCCTAGAAGAGGCAAGAAACTAATCGTCTTGGCAACAAAACAAAGAGAAGAAAAGCACACAAACATAACACATCCAAATATGAATATAACAGGAAGCAATAATCACTATTCCTTAATATCTCTCAACATCAATGGCCTCAACTCCCCAATAAAAAGACATAGATTAACAAACTGGATACATAATGAGGACCCTGCATTCTGCTGCCTACAGGAAACACACCTCAGAGACAAAGACAGACACTACCTCAGAGTGAAAGACTGAAAACAACTTTCCAAGCAAATGGTCGGAAGAAGCAAGCTGGAGTAGCCATTCTAATATCAAATAAAATCAATTTTCAACTAAAAGTCATCAAAAAATTTAAGGAAGGACACTTTATATTCATGAAAGGAAAAATCCACCAAGATGAACTCTCAATCCTAAATACCTATGCCCCAAATACAAGGACACCTACATACGTAAAAGAAACCTTACTAAAGCTCAAAACACACATTGCACCTCACACAATAATAGTAGGAGATTTCAACACCCCACTCTCATCAATGGACAGATCATGGAAACAGAAATTAAACAGAGACGTAGACAGACAAAGAGAAGTCATGAGCCAAATGGACTTAACGGATATCAATAGAACGTTCTACACTAAAGCAAAAGGATATACCTTCTTCTCAGCTCCTCATGGTACTTTCTCCAAAATTGACCATATAATTGGTCAAAAAACGGGCCTCAACAGTTACAGAAAGATAGAAATAATCCCATGCGTGCTATCGGACTACCACGGACTAAAGCTGGTCTTCAATAACAATAAGGGAAGAATGCCCACATATCGTGGAAATTGAACAATGCTCTACTCAATGATAACCTGGTCAAGGAAGAAATAAAAAAGAAATTAAAAACTTTTTAGAATTTAATGAAAATGAATTTTACAACATACCCAAACTTATGGGACACAATGAAAGCTGTGCTAAGAGGAAAAGCATATAGTGCCTGCAGAAAGAATCAGGAAAGAGCATATGTCAGCAGCTTGACAGCACACCTAAAAGCTCTAGAACAAAAAGAAGCAAATACACCCAGGAGGAGTAGAAGGCAGGAAATAATCAAACTCAGAGCTGAAATCAACCAAGTACAAACAAAAAGAACCATAGAAAGAATCAACAGAACCAAAAGTTGGTTCTTTGAGAAAATCAACAAGATAGACAAACCCTTAGCCAGACTAACGAGAGGACACAGAGAGTGTGTCCAAATTAACAAAATCAGAAATGAAAAGGGAGACATAACTACAGATTCAGAGGAAATTCAAAAAATCATCAGATCTTACTATAAAAGCCTATATTCAACAAAACTTGAAAATCTACAGGAAATGGACAATTTCCTAGACAGATACCAGGTACTGAAGTTCAATCAGGAACAGATAAACCAGTTAAACAACCCCATAACTACTGAGGAAATAGAAGCAGTCATTAAAGGTCTCCCAACCAAAAAGAGCCCAGGTCCAGATGGGTTTAGTGCAGAATTCTATCAGACCTTCATAGAAGACCTCATACCAATATTATCCAAACTATTCCACAAAATTGAAACAGATGGAGCACTACGAACTCCTTCTATGAAGCCACAATTACTCTTATACCTAAACCACACAAAGACCCAACAAAGAAAGAGAACTTCAGACCAATTTCCTTATGAACATCGACATAAAAATACTCAACAAAATTCTGGCAAACCAATCCAAGAGCACATCAAAACAATCATCCACCATGATCAAGTAGGCTTCATCCCAGGCATGCAGGGATGGTTTAATATATGGAAAACCATCAACGTGATCCATTATATAAACAAACTGAAAGAACAAAACCACATGATCATTTCATTAGATGCTGAGAAAGCATTTGACAAAATTCAACACCCCTTCATGATAAAAGTCCTGGAAAGAATAGGAATTCAAGGCCCATACCTAAACATAGTAAAAGCCATATACAGCAAACCAGTAGCTAACATTAAACTAAATGGAGAGAAACTTGAAGCAATCCCACTAAAATCAGGGACTAGACAAGGCTGCCCACTCTCTCCCTACTTATTCAATATAGTTCTTGAAGTTCTAGCCAGAGCAATCAGACAACAAAAAGGAGGTCAAGGGGATACAGATCGGAAAAGAAGAAGTCAAAATATCACTATTTGCAGATGGTATGATAGTATATTTAAGTGATGCCAAAAGTTCCACCAGAGAACTACTAAAGCTGATAAACAACTTCAGCAAAGTGGCTGGGTATAAAATTAACTCAAATAAATCAGTAGCCTTCTTCTACACAAAAGAGAAACAAGCCGAGAAAGAAATTAGGGAAAGGACACCCTTCATAATAGTCCCAAATAATATAAAGTACCTCGTGTGACTTTAACCAAGCAAGTAAAAGATCTGTACAATAAGAACTTCAAGACACTGAAGAAAGAAATTGAAGAAGACCTCAGAAGATGGAAAGATCTCCCATGCTCATGGATTGGCAGGATTAATATAGTAAAAATGGCCATTTTACCAAAAAGCGATCTACAGATTCAATGCAATCCCATCAAAATACCAATCCAATTCTTCAAAGAGTTAGACAGAACTATTTGCAAATTCATCTGGAATAACAAAAAACCCAGGATAGCTAAAACTATCCTCAACAATAAAAGGACTTCAGGGGGAATCACTATCCCTGAACTCAAGCAGTATTACAAAGCAATAGTGATAAAAACTGCATGGTATTGGTACAGAGACAGACAGATAGACCAATGGAATAGAACTGAAGACCCAGAAATGAACCCACACACCTATGGTCACTTGATTTTTGACAAAGGAGCCAAATCCATCCAATGGAAAAAGATAGCATTTTCAGCAAATGGTGCTGGTTCAACTGGAGGTCAACATGTAGAAGAATGCAGATCGATCCATGCTTATCACCCTGTACAAAGCTTAAGTCCAAGTGGATCAAAGGACCTCCACATCAAACCAGACACACTCAAACTAATAGAAGAAAAACTAGGGAAGCATCTGGAACACATGGGCACTGGAAAAAATTTCCTGAACAAAACACCAATGGCTTATGCTCTAAGATCAAGAATCGACAAATGGGATCTCATAAAACTGCAAAGCTTCTGTAAGGCAAAGGACACTGTGGTTAGGACAAAACGGCAACCAACAGATTGGGAAAAGATCTTCACCAATCTTACAACAGATAGAGGCCTTATATCCAAAATATACAAAGAACTCAAAAAAGTTAGACACAGGGGAGACAAATAACCCTATTAAAAATGGGGTTCAGAGCTAAACAAAGAATTCACAGCTGAGGAATGCGAATGGCTGAGAAACACCTAAAGAAATGTTCAACATCTTTAGTCATCAGGAAATGCAAATCAAAACAACCCTGAGATTTCACCTCACACCAGTGAGAATGGCTAAGATCAAAAACTCAGGTGACAGCAAATGCTGGCGAGGATGTGGAGAAAGAGGAACCCTCCTCCATTGTTGGTGGGGTTGCAGACTGGTACAACCATTCTGGAAATCAGTCTGGAGGTTCCTCAGAAAATTGGACATTGAACTGCCTGAGGATCCAGCTATACCTGTCTTGGGCATATACCCAAAAGATGCCCCAACATATAAAAAAGACACGTGCTCCACTATGTTCATCGCAACCTTATTTATAATAGCCAGAAGCTGGAAAGAATCCAGATGCCCTTCAACAGAGGAATGGATACAGAAAATGTGGTACATCTACACAATGGAATATTACTCAGCTATCAAAAACAACGACTTTATGAAATTCGTAGGCAAATGGTTGGAACTGGAAAATATCATCCTGAGTGAGCTAACCCAATCACAGAAAGACATACATGGTATGCACTCATTGATAAGTGGCTATTAGCCCAAATGCTTGAATTACCCTAGATGCCTAGAACAAATGAAACTCAAGATGGATGATCAAAATGTGAATGCTTCACTCCTTCTTTAAAAGGGGAACAAGAATACCCTTGGCAGGGAAGAGAGAGGCAAAGATTAAAACAGAGACTGAAGGGACACCCATTCAGAGCCTGCCCCACATGTGGCCCATACATATACAGCCACCCAATTAGACAAGATGGATGAAGCAAAAAAATGCAGGCCGACAGGAGCCGGATGTAGATATCTCCTGAGAGACACAGCCAGAATACAGCAAATACAGAGGCGAATGCCAGCAGCAAACCTCTGAACTGAGAATAGGACCCCGTTGAAGGAATCAGAGAAAGAACTGGAAGAGCTTGAAGGGCTCGAGACCCCATATGTACAACAATGCCAAGCAACCAGAGCTTCCAGGGACTAAGCCACTACCTAAAGACTATACATGGACTGACCCTGGACTCTGACCTCATAGGTAGCAATGAATATCCTAGTAAGAGCACCAGTGGAAGGGGAAGCCCTGGGTCCTGCTAAGACTGAACCCCCAGTGAACTAGACTGTTGGGGAGGCGGCATTAGGGGGAGGGGTGGGGGGGGAACACCCATAAGGAAGGGGAGGGGGAAGGGGATGTTTGCCCGGAAACCGGGAAAGGGAATAACACTCGAAATGTATATAAGAAATATTCAAGTTAATAAAAAAAAACCAAACAAACAAAAAAAAAAAAAAAGAGTTTTAAGGTCACCGAAGAAGGGTTTCAATGGGAGATGGAGCAGCAATGAGAAAGTGTCATAGGAAATGAAAAAAATTCAAAATCAGTGCATGCATGTATGAAGCTGTCAAAATCAGAACATGTTTAAAAAATAGAAATAAAATGATAAAAGACATGCTTGACACCTTTTGATGGTTAAGTCCAAAGTCCTTTCTAGCATTTGAGGCAAACTCTTAGATGCGTGCCCTGTGAGGAGGAAAATTATATATTTCCAGTGTGCAGTGGAAAGAAGTATACATTCCTATTTCAACAACAGGAAAGGAGAATTGCTAAGCAGACTAAACCAGAGAAGACATGTTGAGTAGACAGTGTGCCCTGCACCCACATGCCTGCCATCTAGGTTTTGAGGTGGTATGCTCTGGCTCCAATAAGCATGGGTAACCCTTTTCCTAAGTTACATTTAACTTCCTAGCTGTGCTGATGTGCAGTAATGTGGCTTCTCTCTTGAGCCACATTAAATTGGTTTTAATTAAATTTAATTAAATTGGTTTTAATATTCTATATTTTAGGATTTAATAAAAAACTGTATTTTAGTGTTTTAATACTACCAAGCTAAAACATATTTGAGGAAAAAATGATGATTAATTCAATGGTCAGGTTTTGCTCTTACAACATGAGTCCCTGTGCAGGATCCTACCTGTGTGGAAGACCTCCGGCAGATTAGAGGTTCTTGTCTTAGGACCCTCTGCAGTGCCAGGAGTTGTTCTTTTCTTCTGCTTTTGGCCATTGACAGCACTTAAATATTGGGTTGAAACAAAATTACAGTTTTTGAATTACAACTAAGTTAAACATAGTATTATGGATCCAAAGGCATCAAATTATGCAGATGGCATACCTGCTTTGTTTATAGAATTACTCAAGCCCACTTAAGTCCTGCTAGGACCCTGGAGAATATTTATATAAAGTTACTGTGTAAACATTATTGAAGGACAGGTTGGTTCAGAATTTTTAGGCACATTTATATAAAGCAAGGAAGAGCCTATAAGGTTGTTTTTCGTTTTGTTTTGTTTTTAAAAAGGGTAAAAAAAAATGGGAGAAAGAAAGGTGTCCATGATGTCAAGTGAGTGCCCAGTCAAATGTTTGTCTTTGTGTTCATGGACGGATGAATTGATGGATTTGTCGAGTTAATAAAATGTTTGACTCAGTGTCAAGACCTTCAGTCTGGAGGCTTGTTGCTGGAGTCTGCAAGCCTGGGATTTCAGTGTGAGGCTATGATAATGATGCCACAAAAGGAACTGGAAAACCATGATAAGTTACATTTATCTTTAAAAATCACCTCAGCTTCATAAGGATGCTGATCCCTAAGCCTTATTGGATATGTAGCTGCTTGGAATTTTTTAAAAATCTTTCCCCACCTCCCTTTCCTTGTTTGTAAAAGAACCAATGTATCATACCCTGGTATTGTTGTGAGGAGTACCTATGCAGAGTAGAAAGGACTTCAACCCTCTCTTTAAGGCAGTTCCTCAGAGCAATAAAGCAGTTATCATCTCTGATTCAAAAAATGGAATAAAATCTATCCCTTTCACTTAGCTCATAAAGTGTTTATCAGGGTGATCGTGTGATTCTAAATTGATCTACTGGAGAAGTAAAAACCCAAGGTCAACAATATTAAATCATATTCTACTCCCCAAACTTTAAAATACTATAAAATTTGATAATTTTTAAAAGACACTATAAAATTTGATCATTTTTAAATACATGGTCTTGCAATGTAACCCAGGCTATCTTCAAATTCACAATCTCAGCATCCACACTGTTGATGACAGGCATATATTTAATTTCATTGTGTCTTTGTGCATTTTTCCTCACAATTTTGCATGATGGGTGTCTTCACAGAAGTTCCAGTCTAAAGCAAAAATACAAAGGAAACCAATTCTTTGAAAGAATCTTTCAACAAAATAATGTTATTTTTCATTTTTAATGTTTATTAGCATATGTTAATTATGCATAATTATGGTTTTCTTTATGACATTTTCACACATGTTTGTAATATATTTGGATCTTAACCACTTGCTATGCATTCTCATGACTACTCTCCTTTTCATTTTTACAAAGTCCTTTCCATTTGGGTCTCCCTGTGCACTCCCTATGTGTCTTTTTCTGTCACCCTACACCACCTAGCCGGAGGACAAAACTGCTCTGGTTGCTGTTGTTCATTTACTGTAAGTATGCACCATGCCCTCTCAGGATTTGTGATTGTGCTTTTTCTCAATTGGGTGTTCTAATTTCTTCCTTTTAGCTCCTAAGGTCAGGCTTAATTTCTGAGCGGCAATTAAATCAGGGACATTATTACCAAATAAATTCAATCTTGTGCAGAGCTTGTCAAAATCCTTCCATTCACGCTGGTGAACAGAGCTAGAAAATTCAACAGCCTCATGATACCTGCCCTGCTTCCTGCTAATAGTCGAGCACACATCAATTCTAAGCAGCTAGCACCAGGCTCCTATGTCTCTTGCCTACTCCTTGACCTGTCTTCCTTCTCCCAGACAAAGTATCTCCAAGAAAGTGCCTTCATTGCAAACTATGTTTCTTCACAGTTTACATCTGAAAAGATGGGAAAATCACCTGCTGGCTTATTGCTGTTTTTAGGACCTGATGCCCACATTACATGCACTCAATAAATATTTATAATATAACTAAATAAAGTAAGGGATGAAGAGGATATTCTGAACACTGGCTGTGATGGGTTCTGACAATCACATTAGCTGCATTCTCCTCAACTAGAAAACAAAAAGATCTGTGTCCCAGAGTCCCTTGCACTAGAGTGCAGATGCCAGTTAGGTTCTACCAGCTGGCCTAAAGCTGCAAGATGTGATCTGAAGCTGGGGTAAGTGGCAGGAGGTACAGAACACAGGGACTGATTTATTGATGACTCTAAGAGGCTGTATAGACTGTGATTTAGAAATTCCTTATCTAATGCTTCAAAGCAATGTCTCATGGAACCTCCCAACTCCTGGTAGGAATTCATTGAAGCCCAGGCTAGATCTGTTTCTAAAACCTTCCTAATGGGTTTGCAAAGCACTCAATACATGATAATTGATGCATGTTGACATCACCTCTAGTCTTTAACACAGTTCTGCTACAGCAGACATGCCCAAATCCATGATTTTTTCATCCTCTTTACTACAGTCCCACATTTTTCTTGGATGACCATTTTCTATCATTTTAGTAGACTTGAAGAAATAAGTGCTTAGATCTTTCCAAATATTTGGTGGTTGTCTGTGATCAATATTTTCCCCAGTCCAATAACATCTGTATCACACTATGAATACCAGGGTGTGAACATGGACCTCACCAGTCGGCTGGCTGAGAATTCCTTTGCTCCCTGGAGGTGTAAACTGACTTCGGAAGCTGGTCCCTGGCTACTTTCATTTCCTTCAGTGTTTGACAGCATTGAGCAGTGGAGGAAGGACCACTCAGCTACAGCTGTTGCTTCTGTCTTAGGTCCTGGGACCCTTGCCCGTGACAGTACCCATTATCACTGTGCCCAGCAAGGGAATGGAGGCCCTCAGCCCTAGAGACAACTCTGGAAATCTTTAGTTCATTGACTGCCCCTTCTTAAAACCTTTTATAAGCAGTTCACTCTTCCTCATCATCTCTTTTCTTTTTGCCTTGTCACAGTCACTCAGGAACTGCTCTGCTGCATCTTTGGTGGCTACTGTTGGAGCAGATTCACTGTAAGCTTATCTCTACCCAGAGTACCTCCAAACTAGAGTAGAATCTGAGGCTATTTGAGAGCCAAAGAATCTGGTGGATCATTCAAGAACTAGGTGTTGGGCATCTCTGGGATTACTCAGTCAGGAGCATGCTTCTACCTGGCAATAGATGGGATGTTAGGAGACAGAATTTCTAGGCAGGGTCAGTGTATTCTGGAAGGTATAAGGCTTCTGCTATTTCATCAGTGTAATTGTGTCTGATAATGGTCTGTCCTGGAGGGTTAGGACCTTGGGATAGGAGATAGGAAACCTATAACAGATATAAGCTGGGACGCTCAAAAGTCTAGTTCTAGGAATGGGAAAAATGGGTCTGATCCCCCTTAACCTCCTTATCTGTCAAAGAACAATTGTGCTGGAAGCCAGGACTGGAGAGTAGGTAATGTCAGCTGAGCTGTTCAGGAGCTCAATAACTTGTACCAGAAGTCAGCTAGTATCAAGTCCATGTGGATAGCCAACAAGTATAGAACTCATGAGCAGCACTGGTGGATGCTGAGTCTCAGGCAGCATGGCGTTAACCTCTGTGCCTACACTGTGATGTCAGAATTCTCTGCAATGTCCAAGGGAACTGAGCATCCTGGGTGGAGCAAGGACTTCTGCAGCCGGGGAAACTACTATCATTCTCTGTGCAGTTGTCACAAGGCCCCATGGGTACTCCAGATAACTGATGCTATATAGGTAGTCTGGTCACCTACTTGATGGACAGTCCTGTGGTTCAGAGTCTATGTGGCAAAGAAGAGTACAACTATCTCTATGTCTCCTTATTTACAAGCAGTTGAGTATCAGAAGGAATGTTTACAGTACAAGCTTGAAGGACCCATCCTCATGACTCATAGCGATCTCAATATATTTAAACATATCCAATAATTCGTACCACCCACTCTGTGCCTAGGAGTAGGTGAGTTCCTCTCTTTTGTCTCATGTACATTTCTGTGTTTCAGACTGTTTAACTCAGACCCTTGCTCCCACTGTACAAGTCAGAGCTCTCTTTCTTTCTTTGTATTTCAGTGCACAAGTATGTCTTCCACCTTTTGATAAATGCTGCCTTCTCATGTTCCTTAAACATGGTTTCTTATAATTTTCTCCCTGTCTTCTACCTGGGGGAAATGGCTTCCTTTTGAACCACTACATGCAAGAAAGGCTGATGAATTCTGATCCTGAGCTTCCCAGATGCTTCCTTAACAGCCACAGCTTCAAAGTGACAATCAAGTACAGGGCTGTATAATCCCCGAGTCATCCCACTGTCTGGAAGGTGCTACACAGAGAAATAAGTGGGACAAGTTCCACTAACCAGTGTCTTGATTTTTAGCCAATGACAAAAGGGCATGTCTCATGGAAAACTACTTGCAACAGCTGCCTTCTGTTTACAAGCCTGAAACAAATGGAGTTTTCTGGGGAAACACACACACACACACACACACACACACACGCACGCACGCACACACACATGCACACATGTGCTCACACATCAGCCATTCTCCAATGTCTTCTTTATCACCAGGCTTGCATGAAAATCTTATCGGCAGTCAAGAATAAGGCCCCTAAATAAAAGTAATTGTTATTTCAGACCCGTTTCTAATTCATAAACTCTAGCAAAGAACAAGATGGGAAATCTAACTAAAAGCACAGCCACTCATTTCTCTTAGGAGCTTTGGGCTCTGGTCCCATACAGGCCAATTCCCTTAAAGTGACTTACCAATTGCTAATATGCATACTTCAAGGTCTTCAATACCAAATGTTAAAATAAGAAAAATGTCAATTTCAAACTTGAGTCCCCGATAAGGACAAAGAACTTTGAGAAGTTTCATTGATTTTTTTTATTGACTGTAAAGTAAATACATCTGGTATAAAAAAAGTCTTAGATGCTCTGATATTTCCTCCTTAAATTCTTTTTGTAAGATATTATGTCACAGAGGTGAGTAAATGAATACACAATATAAAATAGATTTAAAGGGATCCAATTCTATAAAATGCAGAGCTCCGTCATCTGAAATGACTCAGAAGATGGGGTAGTCTGTTCAGACTCTCGTGATTGAGAAATCTTTTTCTGCATCCAAGGACACAAGTCACAGTCAAAGCAGGAAAGAGTCCAAGCCTACCAGTGAAGCTTCCCACTGCTTATACTGTATGAAGACTCACTTTGACCCAAACAACCTTACACTATATGTAAGGCATTACTTACATTTGGATCCTTATTTATCTTAATGACATTTTCCAGGGAACTATGTATATAAATCTTTGATTCCAGGTTTGTTTTCCAGGAGTAATTTTAGAAAGTCCAGGCATAACTAGTTAAAAGCCTTCCATTAGCACTGGGTTTCCTTACAGGTTAATTGTGGGATGATGTCATACAGGTGAGGCAGGTACAGGATAGAATGAGGCCTGCCATTGGGCAAGAAGGAAGCATGGGTGGGAAAAAAAGTTTGAGGGAGAAGGAGGAGACTAGAACGGATGGAAGATGGGAAGAGACAGGAGGAGAAGCCCCCGAGAGAGCATGGAAGCTGACGTTAAGATTCTACTCTGTGCATTTACAGGTTATTATGAATATTCTTAAGGGATGGATGTGTACAGGGCTTTGTACGCTTAGGTGGGCAATTATATCTTATCAGTTGGATCAGAGGTTATTGGGTTGTGCGTTTTCTTGTGGCGATTTGACTTTGGGAGAGCATGTGGCGGCAGAGACACTGGGCCGCCATGGAGTTGGGATGCATGTTTCTCGCATCTTGGGGCACTGCGTTGCCGGATCTAGTGGGGGATAAAAGACAGCATGCTTACAATAATTTTACAACAACAGTAAATAGCTTTGTTTCCCCAGGAGTTTATAAAACAGGCATCTATTTATGTTTCTCTTAGGCAGCTCCCCAAATTTACCGTAAAAAAGTGAAGGTCTCAAGGGACCTTGTCTGTAAACATTTTTCTCCTCTTTCAGATATAACTTCCAAATTAACTTAAAACAGTTTCTTCTGACTGTATCTACCACCCATCTCCAAGAAAAAGGACAGGGAGTTGAGCATGGACGTGCTGTAGAAGATTGGCTGAGAGGCCTTTGCCTCCTGGATGTAGTGAATATGGTATGTATGGATGAACCGTATGTGTCATTACGCTCTCCTACTCTCATTCAGAAAGAACATTTTTTTCTTCTTACAGACCAAAGCAGTTATACTTGCAGGAATCACATAGAGCTCATATGCTTTCCCTGGAATTGGCATGGAGAGCGCGATGAGGATATAAAGCAGGAAACTGCATGCCTATTGGCATAACGAGGGTTGGAATTGCCTTGCTCCCAAAAGAACATCAACCAAGGAGCATAAGACTATTCCAGTGGGGGATTGTCTCTAAGATGGAGTTTGAGTGCAAGTTGGATGAAGTTAGTAGAAGGGGTATCATTCTTGGAGACCCTCACAGACAAGATGATGGTTATGTTTCTAAACACTCTGTCAAAAGCATCTAAGAGGGGTGGCTGCTGACAAGTGTCCAGGATAAGGCCCCACAACCCTGCATGTGTAGACAGTACTAATTAAACTTAGTTATCAAAAAAAAAAAAGACACGAAGTTGGGAGGAGACAAGGTTTAAAGGTGGTTTAATTGAAAATGGCAACCATAGGTCCGTACAGAGTTGCAGCACTATTAGGAGATGTGGCTTTGTTGGAGGAAATATGTCACTAGGACTGGGCTTTGAGGTCTCAGATGACTAAGCCAGGCCCAGTGTCACTCTCTTTTCCTGCTGCTGTTGGATCCAAATGTAGAACTCTCAGATATCTCTCTAGTACCGGGTCTGCCTGCATGCTGCCATGCTTCCTGCCATAACAATAATGGACTAAACCTCTCAACTGCAAGCCAATCCCAGTCTAATGGTTTCCTTTATAAGATCTACTGTGTTCGTGGGGTCTATTACCACCCCATGTATTAATTAAGGTTACTATTGCTGTGATAAAACATCATGATCACAGCTACTTGGGGAGGAAAGGGTTGATTCAGCTTACACTTCCACATCAAGGTTCATCATTAAAGGAAGTCATGGAGGAACTCAAGCAGGGCAGGAACCTGGAGGCAGGAGCTGATGCAGAGGCCATGGAGTTGTACTGTTTATTTCCTTGTTCCCCATGGCTTGCTCAGCCTGCTTTCACCAGCCTAATGGTGCCACCACCCACAATGGCCCTCCCCTCTCCCATCAATCACTAATCTAACACTTGCCCTATCAGCTTACCCAGAGCACCACCTTATGGAGGCATTTTCTCAGCTGAGGCTCCTTCTCTGGTGACTAGCTTGTGTCAGGTTGACATAAAACTAACCATAGAGAGGGGGAAATAAAAAGAAATATCTCACTGTAATATGTATGAAAGTCATTAAGAACCAAAAAAAAGCATCTAAGAAAGAGCCAGTATTTGCATTTCTATTATATGAAAATGGCTCTAGAGTTCCACACACCGAGGAAGGTAGGATCTTTCTTTTGCCTTTCCTCCAAAACACTACGCAGTGAAATTTATTTTGTATAGAATCAAAAAGCACCCTTTTTGTCATAAGACAAATTCATTGTAAGGCAAAATGGCATTCCTGTCAGTGGGGAAAGGTACATTATGAAGGAATTTATAGTGACATAATTCTGTACCCATAAAGAAAAATTAAATTTAATATACATTTCACAATAAATAAATGCAAAGAAATAAAAAGTTTGCAGGAGAAATTATAGGGGGTTGTGTCTTCAGGGAAGCGGGGATGGCTGTTTTAGTTCTGTTGAGTGATTGTTAATACGATTTGTTAATGTGCATGACTGAGCTGCTGAGGAGATTGGCAGGGTGTAGGAAGGGGCCTACAGCAAGCACTGTGAGCTCTGATGACATTCTGAGTGAGTGGGAGCATTCATTAAATGAGTTAACCATGCGTATCAAAATATCTTTCTTCATTCCCAAGAGGCACATATGTGTAAATATTTATCCTTACTCTATCCCTTGTTGCCAGTGAGAGTTAATCAATAAAAACATCATGATTGAGAAATTGTACAGTTCCTTAGGCAGGAAGGAGCTGTGAAGAAGAGCACTTCTTATTAATGCTATATGTAATTTTTCTACTTGTGAAAAAATGATTCCTTAAATGAGAAAAGAAAATGATTCTTGATTAAAAATAAATGCTTGGTAATTTAAGCTGTAATTGAGGAATGCTTACAGAGCACACTAAACATGGAGACCTTTCCTGACATATATTATCTTTATTCAAATCTTGGGAGGAAAAGAAGAGATTTGGTCCAAAAATGACGAGCCTCAAACCCCAATCATTTCCAGTGTGTATTCCTTTTGGAAATAAGGAGATAGCTTACTGGACGAAGTGTCCCTTACAAGCCTGATTTGATCCCCAGAATCCATGCCCTTTTTTTTTAAGGGCATAGTGGCACACATTTGTGATCTGAACACTGGGTTCTCAAAGAAAATGGAGTCCCTGAGACTTGCTGGTCACTCAGCCAGACTTCTAGGTGAGTTACAGGTCAGGGAAAGACACATCTCAAATAAAACAAAAGCCTCTTGGACGGTGGATGTCACTTGAGGAAAAGAATAGGAACCAAATTTATCTCTAGCTTTCCAAGTCCCTAGTTTTCACATTAATTTATAATGATTAAGATAATGAGGCTAAATATCAGCATTCATCATCTAATAATTTAAACACGCTTTCTGGGATTCAAGCTATGAGAATGACAGTGCAATGCTATTATGCAAGGCAGAATTTGGGGAGTTTGAGGAAGTAAATGTGGTTAAAGCAGATGATGTCATAATCACGCATTGCCTAAGCAGATGCTTAAGCAGACTTAGGCTCTGGAGTCCCTTCTTAGCATCCACAGCTGGAAGTTGTAGATTTCACAAGAGAAAAAAGCCTCTACCAAGGAAGAGGCAGGTGCTTCTTCACTTTACAGTCTCTGCTTATAGTCAGTGGGGCTTTTTAAAAGGTGAACAGTGTTTAAATTATGTGACAGTAACAATATGGAATGGGCTTGGTGAGGACTGCCGTCTAACCTGGTGAGCCACTCTAGCCCTCCCACTTAGGTACACGTCCTTTGTATGCAGTGCAGTACCTCCTCCGCCCAGAATTCCAGCTTATCCACCTCAAACCCTTCGTTTACTGCGCACGAGATGTTCCTATGTTTTTCTCTCCTGCTCAGAGGAGGTTTAATCCTTCTGATGTGTTCTCTTTTAAAACAAAAGGTTGCTCCCGTTTTGGTTGTCAGATGACAGTTCTAATGTTTGAAGACCTGAAGAAGTGAGGATCAAATTAGGACCATTTTGTTATCCCTTAGCATTGGTTTGGGTAGCATTGCACCTAATGATTCCTTGATATGTGAAATGGTGAAGAAAACAACAGAAGACCATGCAGTCCTACCTCTTCATTGATATATGAGGAAATATACACTGGGCATACATACATCCAAATAGTCACAACACAGCCACACTTATATGTCTACACATAGATTCACATATATGTGTATCTGCATATACCTCAAAGAATTCATGAACTCATGATTTATCTGATGATAAGATTTGTTTATTAAAGTTCATTTACATTGAGCAACAATAGCTTGTGCATTTTACGGTTTTCCAAAAACTGTAGCAGAGCTGTAAGCGTGGAATTCCAAGGATTTTTCTTTCCCAGCTAACTAGCTCTCATGTCCCTATTCCATGATTCTTTCTTGGCTGTTTGCTATGTCAGACATTGACTGAGCTCTTGAATAATCCAAGGGTGAAGAAAGAGATATACAAGTTTGCAGAGAGGGTACCCACAGCCTAGATGATTAGACACTGACCGGAGCTAGAAAGAGTCACCAACTCCCACCCACCAAATCCATGAGGAAGCACTAAAACCAAGTCTGTGCTAGATCAAAATAGCAGGACTCAAATGTTTTCCAAGGCAACCCTGATGGAGGAACATGAAGCCATCTGTGCATAAAGGTAGGTCAGTGGTCAGATGTGTTTGCTCTTGTATATTAATAATCAATTGTGTCTTTCTTTGGTTAACTGCTAATTTCATTTTGTTTACCAGTATGTGGAGCTCATCTCCCGTCAAACTCCTTTTGCCCTGACTCTTGAGGAACACACTTGGTTCCACCTAAGTGCACACAGCTCTAATAGTTCTGTTCAGAGTCTGTCAGGGCAGAGCCAGGCTGCTTCTTGGTGGGCCGATGCCTATTGTGGTTATTGGTGGAGAAGACAGAGGAGGTTACTTCATTGGCTTCCTGTAGGATCTTCATAACTGACACAGTGGTGGATACCGAGATCAATAAAGTGTGGTGTGGATGGTGATGGTAGCAGTTTACAAAAGCTCTGAAGCCCACTAGTCCTCATTATTAACTTAGCTCCACATGCAGGGAGTCAGGATAATAGGATTTACACCTCCGAGGGAAAGATCTATTGTATTGATCAAAGCAGCGGGCGAAAAGATGGGCTCTTGGGTCTTCTGGCTGACAGCAATATGATGCAGTGGAAAGTGATCGATAAAGCCCTCATCAGGTTGGACTGTTCTCTGCTGAATTTGGTGCTGTGCTGTAAATGACTCTTCAGCTTCTGCCAGTGAACTGGAGAGTAAGAACCAGTTAACTGAGCCACACCCAACCCTGTGATTAAATATGTATGGTGTAAAAGATGCAAGCTGTCTCTCATGCTAAGAAAGACCCACATCTACAGTTTAAGACATTTATTAATTCAATGAATATCTTTAATCAGTTAATATACTAACACTTCTAAAGTGTAAGAGTTAAAATTAGGATTCTCTTAAAATGTTAATTAATTAATCTTCAAACACCCCTGGATTTTTCTTTTATTATTAGTAAACTTATTTTTAGATTAAATCTTAAGAAGAAAAATTGACCATGTTAATGATATAATGATATAATGTTTATAATACTAAAACTCAGAATTCACATGTGGTGTTCCAGTTTCCAGTCTTATGATTTAGGATGCTTTCTTCCTGTAACATCCTTTCAACTGGAAGAATTCCCTTGGGCATTTCTCAAAGGGAGAGTGACATGTCATATTCTCTCAGCATATCTCTCTCTGCATTTCTAAAGGGAAGTGTTACTGTGTGCAGAATCCTGAGTTGCAGTTTCCCCTGCCCTGCTCATTGCTGTGAAAAATCTCATAACATAGTCACCCACCCTGAATGGTTTGTATGGTTTCTTTGAAGAAATCTGCTGTCTGAGCCAACTCTGGTTTATGACCCTTTATCTTCCTGTCCCTGTATATTTCAGTCCTTCTTGAGGCTTGAAAAGAATGTTATGCCCAAAGAAGCATGCAATTCTTTAGACCCTCCTACACTCAGCCTGAGTATGTGCTCCCTATAGGTATACCAAAATCGTTCACTGCCCTTTCTTCTCTTTCTCTTTCCCTCAGATATATGTTTTCTAATAGATTGTCTTCCTGTCATGCTCTTTTTCTTCCTTTGAACTATTCTGCTATAACTGGTTTTTTCTTAGTTTTTGTTTTTATGTTGCTTGGTGTACTTTTCCAACTCGGGTATTCTGTGTTTCTACTCATCATCATCATCATCATCATCATTACTATTATTATTTTCTCATACTTACTAAGTTTCAAATTATTATCTGTTTGTGGGGTTGAGCTGCCATAAAAGATCTCAACCAGAAATTAATGCACACTAGGTACCTTTGGTCAGCTTCCGGCAGCTTATATTGACTATCAGTTAAGATCAAAATTGCCTGAAGCTTGATGCGCATGCCATCTGGGCATTAAAGGATCAGGCGTATGTTCTAGCCTTGGTGATTTTTCTAGCTGTCTATTATCCTCTTCTACCCTGTAAATCAATCCTCTACTCTAAATCTAGATGACATTGTAAAGCCAGGGTTCTATAAGTCTGCTGTTGATGTGTTGTTGTTATTGTGACACTGAAGGATAATCCAAGTTCAAATTATGTCAAACCTACTCTTGGTGCATTGCTCAGCATTAATCAGAGGCATACATAACAAGGCTAATCCATTCCCCTAAGCATCCCTTTGGGACACTTCAGGTTCAAGTGTTTCATCCACAGCCATGGGCCTATGGTTATGCACTGCAGGATTCTGGCCACCTCCGAACGTGATCACATGTCAACATGTGACACACCTAGTTTTGTGAATATGCTGAGCTCATAGCCTAGTGAAATGAACACAGCATTGGGTTAGGATCAAAGCCCACTTTACTGTGAGTTGTCTGTTGTTGAGGTGGGCTCACGTCTCCAGGCTGCTACAATTGGCTTCAGAATCTGGAAGATAAAGTAGCAATGAGTAAGACCAGTCTACATGTCTTCTTGATTCAGTGCTGAGAGAATTCCAGGGGCTCTTTCTGCAGTCACTGGCCTGGGAATGGAAGCCTTCAGAGCTGCAACACAATTCTACCCTAAGTGAGTGTGATCATTTATTGCATTATCCCACTCATGATTGGGATGGTGTTAGTAAAGTCAGCCATTGGGCCACCAAAGAACTTTATCTTGGGCCTGCATGTAGTATGGCCCACTTCACCTGACCCCATCAGAGCTGCAATTCTGCATTTTCCTTAGGAATAACTGAGCTATGGTGGCCTTTCCTACCATTTTCTCCTACATTGACTTCTGATCCACCTATAAATCCCACAGCTCCCCTAGGCCCTCATGGCTTTTGAGACTCTGTTCTCCAACCCTTTCCTTTAGATGAAGCCTTACTACTTGAGCTTGGTTTCCATCCTTGCCACCAACCTCTATGAAAACCGTGGTAATAGGTTTCAAATGTCTCCTCTGGCTTATCCAGGCTAAGCCCCATGATGTGAGTTGAGTGTGGTGCTGACCCACTGAACAGGAATCGTGTATTAATTAAAATGACCAAAGTTGGTCTATAGTCCACTACCTAAACAGTTTCCAGGTCCTTGTGGTCTCCATGGCAAGTTGAGCAGAATCAGTCTGGCTGTCAAACCCAGAAGATGGAAATTTTTTTCCTATGGAGTATATACATGCAAAATGAGAAATGACCCACCTTCACTTGGACAATATGAAACATTAACTCTCTGGGTATCCTCTGTTTGTCCACAGTGTAGGCCAAGCCCTGGCAGTGGGCAAAGCAATCATTCAGCAGTGTTTCTCAGTGGTCATCTGACCACAATCCAGGTAGAATCTTGTCACTGTGCCCATGTCTTCTCAGAGACGTTGGAGGGTCTCTATTAGGCTTTGCATGTCTCTGTCACAAGCTTAAACATTTAACATTACATTTAGCAGGTTTTTTGGACAGGATTGAGAGCTATTCTATTAAGTATATCTGAGTTAAACAACCTGCATTTGTTTAATTACTTGTTTGAGAGTGTATCTAGCAAATACAGAGAGCTCAATGTAGTTTAATGGCAGTAGCAAAAACAAAGCTAAATGTATATTTAAGGCAGTGATCTTTAACCTTTTACTGTTTACAAATCATTATTTACCAAGGCAAGATAGAATAAAAACCTTGTCTTAATTGCTAAGTGACTTTGACAAGCAGCAGAGCAAAGAACCCGACACAGCCCAAGAGTGCGGGGTTATGGAGTGGAGGCAGCTCCGTATAAACTGGAGACAAGCAAGCAGGGCAGGGTGTAAGTGTGCTGCAGTGGCAGAATCATGTGACTGGGAATGAGAGTGAGAGCAAGCAGAAGAGCAGAGAGTAATGAAGGGGAAGGGCCTATGGATCACTTGATCACTGGTGAGTTGTAAACACATCTTTAAGTCGCTATGTAGAGTTATTGGTTGGTGGGTATAGGGGCCCAGTTTAGCCTGTGAATTAGACCATTAGACTGAGAGGTATCCCAGGTATTGGAATTGTCCACTGCAGATCCCACCAGACAGCTGACTGTATTGTCTCCAAGGGAAAAACCTGAGCAGATGAGGCAGCTTGAGCTGTGGCCTTTAGGATCCTAGACTCATCTCACTCTCCCCAGGACATTCTTACACTACAACCCACAACCCCTCCTCTCTCACCCCCAGACACTCTGTCCTTTCTTCACCATCCTAATAGCTACTTGTCTTATCTTATTAAAACCCACCTACAGCCTACTCCTAAGGACTTATGTTTCTTAAAATCTATGTCTGCCTCTTGCAAAATCTGTCAGATGTCAGACTCTAACTCCAGGTATCGTAGCACCCCTTTTTCTATCCATCAGACTAGAAGTTCCCTTCCTAGAACCAAGTGGCTATGTCCACTGTCAACTGTATCAAGAACCTCCTGGTCTTGGTGGACACCTTCTCAGTGTGGGCGAAGGCATTCCCCACCACCACCAAGAGAGCTCAGAAAGTCTCTGCTGATCTCTGAGATACTTTCCTGATTTGGTGTTCCAGCCTTCCTCCAGTCAGACAAGGGCCCTGAATTCACTTCCCAAATTTCTCAAACTTTGTCTAAAGCTCTAGAAATCCCCTGGAATTTTCATATTCCCTATCACTCCTAGTCTTCAGAAAAGGCAGAAGAACTAACCACTCCCTAAAAACTACTTGTCAAACTATCACAGGAACCTCACCTCGATTGGGTAAAACTTCTTTGTTTGCTTCCTCTTTGACCAGATGAATATGGAGACTGTCCATATTGGTCTTGCCAGATACATATGTCAGGACTACAAATCAACCAATCACTTCTTCTATCAACAACACAAAACCCTCTTCTTCTATATCCAAGCCCCATGGAATCCCATGTGGGAAACAGGTGTTGTTGGTAAGCTCTATCATAAAAACCAATCTGGGTCCCACTGAGTAGTACTCACATCCAGAGAAAATGTGTTTCAATTGTCCAACCTTTACATATAGAAAAAATAGAAGTAATCAAACATTCTTCTGAGGTTCTTACTTCCTTGACATCCCCCCGCATAAACGGTACTAACCTGTCATTTTGCCTTCTGCCTCAGACCCTGACCTCAGCCTGCCAACTGCTTAACATCACTTGACCTGGTCATTTTAAAGATTATTGACTATGTATACACCCTGGAACTAACTAACTAAGCTAACTAACTAAACTAACTAACTAACTAAGCTAACTAACTAAAAAGTACTTACTTCTCCAGTGATCCTGCGGAGCAACCTCACCTCAGCTTTTATCAGCTGCCCCAACTCTGATGTTGCCATGACCCCAAACCTTTACTCTATCTCTCCTTTTGGTGTGGCAGACTGTTTTAAATCACATGGGACACAATCTGTAGGAATGCTAAGCTCCCTAGATTGCAGTAGAACCACAGTGTCCTGCAGTCTAGAACACATCAATTATCTATGGCACTCAGATATATCATCATCTACCTGGCAGTCAGTTGGTCAGGAGTTGTCATCTTGGTGTTCTTTTTCCCTGAATTAGGAGCAACACACACACACACACACACACACACACACACACACACACACAAAAGACCTCTACCAATCCCAGTTGTAGACACAATGCCTTGTAAACATAACAAGAGGGCAGTTCAGGTCTTGCCATTCCTGGTCAATTCAGGAATAACTGTAGGTGCTGGCACTGGAATAGCAGGACTGACTATACAATAAGTTCTCTTCTCAATTTGACAATGGTCTTCAAGAAGGAACCCAAATTATCTCACCGTCCAAAAGTAGATGGATTCTTTGGCAGCAGTGGTACTTTAGAACTGATAGGGACTAGATGTCCTTACAATTAAAGATGTTCTTTGCCTGACTCTCCAAGAAGAATGTTGTTTCTATGTCAATGAATCTGGGATAGTGAGAAAAAAAAAATCCAGCAGCTACAATCATATCGAGAGATGTAGGGAACAATGTAAGGCCTCTAATATCTGGCTTTTTGAAAACCCTATATGGAAATGGATACTGCCCTTCTTAATGCCTCTTCTCATTTCCCTGGCTTTACTATTTGCCCCCTGTCTCATTAACCTCATCTCCACATTCTTCCAATGATAAATTCAAAAAATTGCTAACCAAACAATTAATCAGTTCCTTTTAGAGGATTACCAGCCACTGTTCACAGAGAAGTCTGGCACACTTGACTATCAAGTGGACCCTGGTGCTGAAAGTCAGCTACACCCCAAAATTGATGAAATCTCTAAACAGCAGAAAGCAGTCTGAGATCCGACCGCCCCCCACCCCCCATTGGCCTTCCTCCCATTTTCGATTCTTTATAAGAAAATAAGGAACAGTGTTAGCATCAAGACCATCCATGGACAGCCAGAAGCTGTTTACAGCCAGCTCCTAAACCCAGCAAAGACATCATCTCTAGGAGACAGTGCTGCTCCTGTGTCCATTGCCATGGCAGCTGTTGCTCACACCTCTGCACATGTGTTACCTGTGTCACATCCTGGATAAAAAGACACATACCCCGGCCCATCGAAGCTCTTGATTCTTCACTTCTTCCCTTTCACCACCCACAGGCATCTCTGTTAATAAAGCCTCTCACGTGGGACCTGTGCTGGTGTGATGTGATTTGTCCAGGAGTGCATTATTATATCTAACACCCAGAATAGCTTAAAACCTCTCACCATACCTACTTCCTAAAGGTCCCTCCCAATAACTCTGAGGATGTGTTATGCAGTGTGATTTTGTGGTTTCCTTGGCTCCCAACTACCAGGATACCTTTCGATTTAGAGCTGGTAATATTTGCATTGGGGGAAAAACACAGGAGGGTGTCTGCCTCTACTAAGTCTAGAAGCAGCAGAGAACTGAGCAGAAGACGAGGTTCATATACAAATTCTTTGTGGGGGGCCACTGGGGGCACTGTCTAGGATACCCTGGGATTGTAAAGCTGATCTTGGGACAAGCTCAGAGATTGATGGGATTTTTTTTTTTTTTTTGGAAGTGGTGGGGCCTAGCCACTCTCCTTCCTCAAGGGCTGGGGCTGGGAACAACAATTACAACTGTTAGAGAAGTCTCAGAGTGTGACCACTGGAGCTCCTCAGGGACAAGGCCTAGTCATTGGAGCTCCTCAGGGTTGGGGTCTGACCTCTGGCTTGGCCCTTGTGGGATCAGGCCCTGCTTCTCCACCTAGGGGTGGAGACTGCCAATGGAGGTGTCCAGGAACAGGGCCTACAAAAGGTGTATCCACCTGTGAAAGGGAAAACCTTCCCTACCACTCCATTCTAGTTGGCAGTGAAGAGCCAACAATAACGAACTAGCTTTGAAGAAGAACAGCTAAACAACCCTGAGCATGGAGGGAGAATAAAATGCATTTACAGTAGAAATTAACACAAGAGCCCCACTATATAGTGAGTCTACAAGGAGGAAAAGCTAGGCAAAACTCCAAAACAGAAGTAGGCTTGAAAATATGAGACCTAAGTTAGACACTCAATGGATGGAAAAGTATATGGAAGAAAACACATGGTTGTGATGAGGTTAGTGATACGGGTAGAACCCAGATAATGCATGGTTTTATGAATGAGCACTTGAGTCTAATTTAGACACAGTGGGAAGATACTTGAGGTTTTAAGTAGAGTAAATTGATCTGGGATATATTATAAAATTAAGACCCTGTTTCTGGTCAGACAGTAGGTTTATGTGGCAGGCCAGAAAGGAAAATAGTTGGTGAGAGATTCCTAATGTCATAAAACAAAACAGAGAGTGGTTTGGCATAGTCTGGGTGAGTGTGGATGGGAAAAGTCCAACCCTCTTATGCTTTGAGTATTAAGAATATCTGGCAAAGGCTCTTGTGTTGAAGGATTGATTCCCTATTGAGCAGTAATTAGAACATAATCAATTGATGCCTTTATACTAAATAGGCTATTAAGGTGGTGGGGCCTGGATGAAGGAAGTAAGTTACTGGATATGTCCCTTTGCAGGATATAACTAATCCCAAGACCCTTCCTGACCCTCTCTTTGCTTCCTGGATGCCATGATGTAGCTTTCCACCACCATGATCTTTCCTCATGCCACTTCACCACTGGCCAGAACCCACTAGCCAGGCAAGCACAGAAGGGACCTCTGAAACCAGGAGCCATAGTCAGTCTTTCTGCTCTGATTTTCTCAGGAATTTTGTTATAGAAACGTAGAACCGACTGACCCAAAGCTAAAGTGGAAAAGGTTTGTGTAAAATAGGATGAATCTTGGGTTTCTTGTGAAGGATGGGGGCTATATCACTTCAAGAAAAGAAAAATCAATTTGAAAGAGACAAATCAAGTATGTTATGCCATTTGAGGCCATATAATTTTAAGTTGTCTGACAGTTGTGGCATAAAACCACAAGAGGACAACAAGGCATCTGAAGGAAGTCCTGGAGAGTGTCATTGGAGATTGGGAGCTGGAAGTCAGAGATGCTGAGTAAAAGAGTAAAGATGGAGGAGGTCACCTGAGAAACTGCAGATGAGGAAAGGGGACTAGCAGAGATGCCTGGGACCCTCCACCCTCCTGAAGCCTATAGGAGGCTGAGAATGCTGAAAAGTATATGAGAAACCCATACCCTTACCCTGAGTGACGCTCCAAGGCTGAGTTTCCTGCACTCCAACCACTCTGCTTCCATACGCACTTATAAAATCAAGTCTGGCAGCAGCTCCTGGCCCTGCAGTGACAATCAACCCATCTGTGACTCCATTCTTCATTTGTTGATTGGAGTTATAAAAATGTCTACATCAGGAATAACAATCGTAATAATGGAATGTGTGTGCACAGAATGGACCACACACACACACACACACACACACACACATACACACACACACACTCACACTCACTCACACTCACTCACACACACAGACACACACATACACACACACACACACACACTCACACTCACACTCACACTCACACATACATATATCCCAGAACAGCATCTGGTGCACACTAAACATGCAAGGAGTCTAGTCTGCTAGATAACTATCTATCTTCATTTCACTTTCAATTGTTTAATTTCAGATGTTTATTTCAAGCTTTGCTCTCCCTCATCATATTTTTTATTTAAAATGCAGCCTATCAAGCCAAACTCGATCTTTAATGTCTTGTCAGTGCAATGGCTATCCTCTTTCAGGCCAGATGGTGAGGAGGTTTCTCATGTCAAATAAAAATGCAGATAAAGGTCTGAAGAGATTGCTCAGCAGTTAAAAGAACTTAATTGCCCATCCATCTAGTGGCCCCAGGTTCAGTTCCCAATAGTCATATCAGGTAGATCACAACTGCCTTTAATTCTTACTCTGGGACCTCTTCTGGTTTCTATGTTTTCCTGCACACATAAGATGTACATAAATTCATGTAGGGACACACACACACACACACACACACACACACACACACACACACAAACATACATGCACACGCATACACTCACACATAGCATAAATTAACTATCTTAAATGACATTAAAATAAGGAGAAATTGTTCAAATAACTAACAAGCCACCAAATCAATTCTTCTGCTTTACTTGTGCTCTCACCATTAGAATTGATGTCAAAGAATAGATTTTTATAAATTACCACTGTTTCTAGACTAAATGGGGGAGGGTGTTTCAATTAATAATTTTTAAAAGAAACACAATTCCAGTCATTTCAATTAGATTAAGCAATTCAAGTTAAGCTAATTAAATGTCATGAAAAGTTATTGAGAAAGTCCTTCAATAAACAGAGAAGAATGGTTTGTATTTAACATATCAGTTGTTTTCCCATAAACTGGTGCTTTTAATTGTTTGATAGCAATTTACCCTTTGCCGAAAATTAAATGTTCCTCTTTAGAAGTTTCCTTGGAACCTTTTTATAAAGCAAAGTTAGTTTTGCCTGAATTCCTAGCCAAATTAATGGAAGTTTCTTTTATTTAGGAGTCAAAACCTTTTCTACTTGTCTTAACATTGGGTCCATTACAAAATTTGAGGAGAAGATTTTTTTCTTCAGTTTGTAATTCCAAAATCCAATTGTAAATAATTCTGTCAAAAGATTGCTGTTCGTATGGAAGAAACTGTGCTCAACATCTGTCATTTAAAGTAGCAAGAGAACACTAGGTGTGGTGGCACACCTTTAATCCCAGCACTTCAGAGACAGAGCCAGGTGGATCTCTGAGTTCAAGGCCAGCCTAGTCTACAAAACAAGTTCCAAGACAGCCTGGGCTACACTGTGAAATCTGTATTGAAAAACAAACAAAAAGCAGCAGGAGTGTGACGGACAGTAGCAGGTTCAAACCATTTGAGATTCTGAAGTCTGAGATTTTTACAGTGCCTTGTGTGTACTTGATAAACATGAGAAAGAAGAGCTAAAAGGAGTGAGAGAGATAGAGCACAGGAAGGTAAGGAGAGTTTCTGTCTTAGAGCTAAATGTAGTTTCTTTCCTAACAAGCTCAATCAGCTCAACCCTGAAAAGTTTTGAAAGTTAACTTAATGTGCACTGTTGGAAGTCACCCAACAATCTTTTTTTTTTTTTTTTTGAGAAGTCACACCAGATGCCCTGACCAAGGACTAATAACCTACTACTGTAGACCCACATCCATATGGAAAGGTACAGAAAAGCATCTCAGAATTGGTGAGTCAAATTTAATTTATGCTCAGTGCACTGTATTGGGAATATAAAACATTTTCCAGATGGCATCATAAAGTTAGTTCATTCTTGCAAAGCACCATCTCATTTTTGAGAAATGGCCCCTTGTTTTTCATTCCCCCAATTGCTTTTAGAATTACTTTTTCTTGCCTTGAATGTAACACTTAAACTAGAGAATAGGGTGGAAAAGATGCTATATATTATGAGGAATGTCTATCAGGCTATGGTTGTTCAGATATAAATTGATGGGGATGTAGTAAGAGCACCAGTGGAAGGGGAAGCCCTGGGTCCTGCTAAGACTGAACCCCCAGTGAACTAGATTGTTGGGAGAGGGAAGCAAGGGGGAGGGTTGGGAGGAACACCCATAAGGAAGGGGGGGGGGGGATGTTTGCCCGGAAACCGGGAAAGGGAATAACACTCGAAATGTATATAAGAAATACTCAAGTTAATAATAATAAAAAAATATAAAAAAAAATTGATGGGGATGATGATAAGACACTGTCTTAACAACTGGAAGGCCATCGAGGAGAGAGAGAGCCGGATGGATGTCAGAATTCTGCTTTTTCTGTTACTGATACAATCTTGGCTAATTCACCTAATTATACTGTCTTTCACTGTCTATGTGGGAGATCTGTTTTGACTTCCATAAATTCTTTTGTGATTAATTCAAGGGCTACTTATCATTCCAGTTGACTTTTGTCTTGCTTATCTGCATGAACTCACTATTACATCCAAATTGTGCAGCTCACTGTACTCCAGAGTCTGTGCTCTTCCGAAGTCATGTCTCCCATCAAGATTGTTCCTTGATAAACAAGTCACCTTTTGTTCTCTGTCAGTTGTAGCTTGATATCCATGGAGGCACCAATCAAACATCCTAGTTTGTTACAGCATCCATGGATTCATGCCACCCTATCCACTCTATAAAGAGATGTACACATATATTCTGATTTAGTCATCAGCATGTACTTATAAAGACATTATTATGCTTATTGCATGGAGATAATAATAATAATAATAATAATAATAATAATAATAATAATAATAAAGTGCAATGACTTCTTGGCTGAAGGAGCTATCAAAAAGAGGAGTTGAAGGAAAGTCTCTTGGTTATGAAGAGCTCCTTCCACATTGTATGAAGACTCCTAGCGACATTTCTTACATCTGTTGTTGAAAATATTTACTATTGATGTTTTACCTGTTTTTCAATTTATAGGTCCAGACGTCTTAGAGAGGTAGTAAATGCTTTTGAAAGACCCCAGGAGTGGGGAGACCCTCACTCAGGTCTCGGGATGACGAGACCACCCCCCAAGAATTCACAAGAGACCGATCTTGATGCAATCACAGGAGGTTTATTGATAGGGATTACAGAAACCAGTGCATTGGGGTCGAGACTCATATCCCACACAGAAGTAGAGGAGTTTGACTTCAAATGGTTGGAAGAAGGGGTATTTAAAGGAAAAACCATATCGAATCACAAGGAAGAACCTCCTGTTTCTCATGATTGTTCTTTAAAATTTTAATCTAACTTTATGGTTAACCAGTTCCTGCTATTATGGTCAGCTGCTGTTATGGTTAGCTAGTTCCTGGAACAAAGTGGCTGAACCAGCTGGTGCAATTACTCTTTCTGTGATCAGCTAGTTCCTGGAATAGGCAGTTCCAGGGCCTGCTTTTGGCTTCAACTTTTGTCTAGGGGGCAATTTTAAACTGTTTCCTTTCACTTTGAAAAGGGGAATAATGAACTTGCATTTGTCATATCAGAATGTAAGTTCCACAAGAAGAGAATCTGGGTATTATTTACTGCTCCTACACCTGTGCACAGAGCATTGTGTGGCCTATAAGTAAACATGGTATTGATTGAGGAGATTTCAATGTGTCTCTTCTAGGATCTTACCTAGCACAAGAAGTCTTTAATAAATGTTAGTTTTTCTACTGTATATATTAATATTATGGTGCCATTAACATGTTTACAATAAATCTTCTTGAATATTTTAAAAATTATAATTTTCACAGTATGACATGTCTTCTGATACTTCTGATACCTGGACCACTCAACCATGACTACTCTGAATCATGCCTTGACTGTTTCCTGTGCTCTAAGTTTCTTGTGGAGAGCCTCTTCATGTGTGACTCTAGGAATTCAGAATGAGTGTCACCTTCTGAGAATTTGCCATCAGTGCAAATATGTGACTAAATGCCACTGTTGAGCAAAGTTTCCCACACATACTATGTCTATTACTTAATTTTATATAAGCCATATTCTTAACCATATGTCACTAGTTAGAAGAATCCAGCACAAGAATATTGTTCAAACCTGGAAAGAAATAAGCATGGACTAAACCCAGGCTCCACACTATGAAAAGCAACAGTGTGTAGCTTGTAATAGCCTGGAAGAACTTGAAAATCCTCAGCAAATGGTATGGTCAGACTAGGTAAGATTAAGTAAAGCCAGATTCCGTAAATAATGGAAGTGCATTTTTAAGACTGACTATTGGGGAAAACTTGAGTGACATATATACAAAGAACAGTTTTTCTCACTTGAATTCTTGACATAGTTTTGAAATCATTAAATAAGCAAGCAGAGTCCCAACACCAAGTTGGGACTCTCAGGGAGTGCTAGCTTCTATTCAATACTAGGAGAAAAATCACTAATATTCTTAGAGGCCACTTTAGTCTCAGGGATCACACCCTGTATATAGTTTCCACCTTGTACTAGACTGCATTCTAAGAAATAACTGATTTTCTAGAACAGCTTCTGGTCCCAGGTACCTCAAGAGAATATCTTACTGTATGTTTTGTTGCTTAGGACCCAGCCAGAACTGAAACCTAGCAGCTGATAAAGAGGCTCTGCTTGGCCTCAATCCAGGCCAAGATATCATAAAAGTTGTCTGAGGTACTCAATAGATAATTAGCCACTTCAGGTGCCAGGTGTGGAAATGGTTAGAAATTTACAACATATGAATCTACCCAACTGGTTGCTCACATCCCAACTAATTTGTGAGCTTTGCTCTGCTCTGCTCTGCTCTGCTCTGCTCTGCTCTGCTCTGCTCTGCTCTGCTCTGCTCTGCTCTGCTCTGCTTTGTTTTAAATGGTTGCTCTGTCTTCCCCCACCCCATGACAATGTTTTGATCCTGAACCCACCTG
The DNA here is from genome assembly GCF_011064425.1 of Rattus rattus. Classification (NCBI taxonomy): domain Eukaryota; kingdom Metazoa; phylum Chordata; class Mammalia; order Rodentia; family Muridae; genus Rattus; species Rattus rattus. The sequence goes on from NC_046161.1 coordinate 3,180,864, forward strand.
TCTCCCTAATACATCAGCTTTTTGAATAAAGAAACTTTATTGGCTCAAACTTGGTTTTCACAGTGGATTATTTCTAAATTCTCAGACCATAACAGTATGTAACATTATTATCACCACCATCTCCCTAGTAAAGACCCACTGATATTTATTAACCTTTGAAATATGGATAGCATTTTGCTCTGTTTAACAAAAGTTTATCACTTAATGGGGATGTTTCTTCTCAGTTGCCACTGAATCGATCACGGTTTTGGATATTTGGGGAGTAAAACATGATTCAGTAGCCCAGATTTTAAATGTGAAACACAAATGGTGAAAGCAGGAGTACTCCATCCTGGCAGACCCCCTCCCAGCCAGAACAGATTCTGCAGGACTGAAGGTGCTAATCCTTTCTCTTGTTCTAAGGGGAACCGTTTGCAGTCTTGTCTACAGCACTCTCAGAATTGGCTATCCTGAGAAATGCTGTGGTGAATCAACAGAAGAACCCACCAGCAAGCAACATAATCCTCAGAAAAGAGTCTGTTCTGGTTGACCAAAGAACTCAAGTCTTGGTTGTTAGTTTGTTTTTCAATTAAACTATAACATATAGCATTAGAGACATGCTTATAAATCAAGTCTTGTATAATTCAACATTAAGCTAAGGTTACTAGATAACTCAGGGAATGTGAGCAAAATAGAAATACTCAAATAGAACTTGGCATTCTTTCAAATCACAATCCAAATTCTGATTAGAAGGCTGACACTAAGTTTCTGAGTCTTCAGTCCCCTGCAGCTTTGCAGTAGATACATAGCAGTAGGTTCAAGATGCAAGACTTTTCTAAGACACATAGTGAGTAGTGGGTCCAAGATGCAATATTTTACATACAGTTCATCACTACAGATTGACTGAGGTCAGCTTTCATTTGAGCTACAAGCAGATAAGGACTGTGGCATTCTTCATTAGCAAAGAGGATAAGTTTGTCATGTACTCACTGACTATGCTGTGGGCCCCTGCTATGTTTTAAGAATTTGCGTAGGGTACAAAGATTATTCAGACATGGCCTTTGCCTTCAAGACAATCACCATCTATTTAAACCATCACTGGACTCCATTATCATTCTTGGTCAGAGGTGCAGTAATCAAACAAATGTAAGAGATATGCCTACATACTTAAATGTCAGATGAGAGGTCACAAAACTAAAATATTGAAATATTACTTAAGAAAACACAAAAGAAAATCCTTTGTATATAGGATATCAATATAGAATAAGGTGAAACAAGGAGCTTCCCTGGAAGTAGAGGTAAGGAGAGAATTGGGCCTGACTAATGAATGGGTACAGGGGGTTAGTAGGCAAGTTAAGGAGGAAGTCTGAGGAACTTGCCTTCAGTTCAAGCTAGGCCAGTGGCTCCAGCTCATAGAGGAGGTGGAGAACACCAAGTCTTCCTATGAGGCTCTGGGAAAGCCTTCTGAGTCCTAAGTCTCTTCCCTAAGAGCAGGAGACATAGGAGCAGACTGCACAAGGCCATGGCTAGCTCCTGTAGGTCTCCTCGTTCCTGAGTTGCCTTTCTAAGCCTCAGTCAGGCTTCCACAACTAAGATGCCAAGAATGGGAACCTATTTTTGTCTCAGTGCTATGTACGTCTTCCTTTAATTGGGAGAGACGAAGCTGACTGTGTTCCATGATGAATGTAGAAGAAAATAATCCCTAAAATTTAATTGTCATCATTTTAAGCCTAACAGTTTTGTTCTAAGTGAGAGATACAAAGATTTCAAAATATTATATATGAGCAACTGGTGGTTTCCTCTCAATACTGCTCTAATTTCTCATTATAGAGGTACTGAGAGCAAAAGGGGATTTTGAATGTGGCAGAGTTGAAATTTTGAGAAACAAGCAAATCACTGATCTGTTTTAAGTCATCCTAAAGGAGCCTAGAAATACTGGCTTGAAGTAGAAATGAAATTGTTTTAAGAAATAACAGATAAGAGTTTGGGCACCAGAAACGATAATAACATAGTTGCATCTGCAAGACTTGCTTTCAAAGGTCTGTCATGAGGCTATCTGTGGCTTCAACGGTATCCATGTATCCATGGCCTAAACTTTTCTCCATTTCTTTTCTGAAGCACTCAAATGTCCTAAAGACAGCTGAACTCTGTTTCATCCTCCAAATTCAGTGTGTGTTTACTAGACAACAAAGGATTGAGCTAAAATGTAAGTCCTCAGGAAGGACAGAGATCAATGATCAGGACCTCACCTGTATTAATCTGTGAAGGAGCACAAAGGTATCAACATTGAAGGTCTAGAGTCAACAGCACGTGAGCCCCGCAGGAAGCAGAGGCTAATGCACTTTCTGGAGAGAGTTTTCCCCAGAAGCTGTTCGCAGGAGCAGTTCTTTCAATGATTTATGGACCTCTTTCTTTTTTACCACCAATCTCTGGAGACGCACATGTCAAAAGCTCATTCTCCATGTAAGATGGCTATTGGAAGAAGCTTGTAGGTCTGACAGTGTCTGATTTAACCTTTCTAGCTACACAGTCTTTCCCTAGGAATAATTTTTTCTCTAATTTTATAATAATTTGTATCGAGAATCCTGATTCTTTGCAAAAATGCTATGATTTGGAGGGATAAACTATGTGTTTGCTGACGTGTCTAGAAAATTCAGTGAAGGGTCAAATGAATTCTCTATAGAAAGCAGCTGGACTTGAAGAATTCTCCTCCTCCTCCTCCCCCTCCTCCTCCTGCCCCTCCTCCTCCTTTCTCCTTCTTCAACTGAAAATAATTCTTCCCTTACACAATACATCCTGACCAGTTTCTCCTCCCCGTACTCCTCTCAGCACCTCCTACATCCCTTTACCCCTGACTCACACACTCTCCCCTCTATTTCTCTTCAGAATAGAGCAGGCTCCCCAGTGACATCAACTGAACGTGGCATAACAAGATGAAAAAATACTAGGAATAAACCCTCATAATGAAGCTGGGCAAGACAAATTAATAGTCACAAGATCAGGCAAGAATCAGAGATACACACACTCCCATTGCTAGCTGTCCCACAAAAGTACCAAGCTAACAGTCATAACATATACACAGAGAACATGACGCAGACACATGCAGGCCCTATGCTTGCTGCTTCAGTCTCTGTGAGCTCATATGTTCCCTGCTTAGTTGATGCAGTGAGCCATGTTCACTTGGAGAATCCTTGAGGAGAATGAACCAACTACTTTCTTAAGAAATGATAGTCACTGGTGCCTTAGAAAGAACTTTCTCTAACAAAAAGTATATAGGACACAGTGCTATATGCATATAGCTGCCCTACAGAGCCACTTCTGAATCTCAGCTTAAGGGCTGAAAGGATATATCAAAGAATCAACAACTAAAGCCAGATATTGAGACCCCAGGACATTTTTCTGATAGCCCATGTCCTGATGGTTGAGTCAAAGTCCTTCCCATAACATTTAGTGGAAGAAGTACATAAGAACACATAATATGTATAGCGACAGGAAGTAAATAATTGCCAACCACAAGCAGGGCCTAAAGATGGGTGTTAGGCAGCTCTGGGGACCCAATTGTTATCTTGACAGTGATGGTGCATACACAGGAGCATAAATGGATAATTCTGTTATATGAAACTATGATTCCACTAGTAGTACACTTTGTTTCAAGTATATAAAATGAATATCATTGAAATGTCTTTAAAAGACACTATAATTTTTATTGATAAAATAAGTGAAGTAAGCAAGGAGCTCAGTTGGAAGAGGGCTTGCCTAGCAGGCAGGAGGCCTGAGTTCAATCTCACTAACACATAGTCATGGTGGGATGTGACTCTCACCCTGGCATTCTGGAGTAGAGTCAGGAGCTTTGTGTAGATAGGAAGTTATCATTGGAGGCCGGTCTAGTACACATGAAACACTGTAGCATATAAAGATTAATTATGTTTAAGTGTGAATGTAGGATTTAAGGTAAATTTTTCTGGATATTGCCATGCCCCAACATTTCTAGTATATGTACACTTTAAATTTTTATGATAAAAAAGTGATTGTCTTCATGTTTATATTTAAAAAACATTCAGCAAAATCTATCAGGATTGGAAGAATAGATGGGCTACTGAGCTCATTAACCTCAGATGATCTTACTATGATATAGTGTAAGCTTGATTACAAATGGTGTGGATGAAGGACAGTATGGAGGGAACACTGAAGGATTTGAGGATATCAAAAACACACAAGGCAAGAGGATAGTGGGGGTGAGAATGTGTTTCCTTTCACATGAGCACAATCATGTCAGCTGGGTCAGAGACATGGGATCAATTTGGTTCAAAATCTGTGCTAAGGTCTCCGTTCTGAACTGGGGCCCCAGTTGTCAGATGGCCGGGTCCTGTCACCACACATTAGTGCATCACAGCCTGCTGGTGTCCCCACCATAGAAAACAAAACACAAAATCAAGGGATGAAAGAAATTACATGAGCACTTGCTCTATAATAAATAACCAGTTGCCTGGAAACTAAACAAGAACACAGGAGAGGAAGGAATCAACAAAAGTGCTCAAGGCTCCAGGCTCAGAGCAAGAGCCCAAAACTGAAGCCTCCCTTGGGAGGCTCCAAAGTCTCCTCACAAAGAGAGATGGAAATGGAGAACCTCTGTAATAGTCATTTAATTTACCCATGGACTCTGAGGTCTCAATTGGGTGTCTGGGTTGATTAGGCTTGATAAAAGATGTGACTTAAATCTACACAGTCTGGAATCCCAGATCTAATGTAGATCCAGATTCAACTCTAAAACTGCAAGTTGTGCTTAAGGGGTGCTATTCTCACAGACTGTGCAAGCAAGTCCACCTTGAGTAGCACAAAATGTTGCTTATCAAACTTTACCTCAGAAGTCAGGTCATGTTCACTCTGTATCACTGTGGCATAGTGACATAATTCCCTACTTCTCTAGGACTCCCCAAATCCAAATGGGCTTACAATAATAGCTTCCTCATGTCTTTCTCTTTTGCATTATACTTTACTATATTAGAATACTCCAAGCTGCTCACAACAAAATTCTTCTGAGTTTGTTGTTGCTGTTTTTGTTGTTGTTATTGATTTACTAATAATATGCCAGCCTGAAGCCCACAGGGAGCATGTAGTTAAAAGAGTATAGCTCAACAGAAAATTGGAAAGTTACTTAACATATTGTAAGATTTGGGAGTAAAGGAGAGTAAGATTAATTACTTATTTCTCAAGCATGAATTGTTTTGCTGTGTGGCAAAGTCAAAATGTTGGGCATGTATTCTACAGACTTTATTCTCTACTTTCCTATATTTCATGTTTGTCTCCATCACAGATGGAAACAGCTCCAGATAACTGTTCTGTAGTTTAAACTCCTACTCTCCTTCAGCTAGTACTATCTTGTTACCAGATTGAGACTATAGTGTCTAACTCCATAGGACAAATTCTGGCCAGTGTACTCAAGTCTTATCTACAAATACCACAGTGTCTGCCAATTTCTGGAAAAGGAGGCTGTATATCTCATCCACCTGGAAGTGATGCTCATGTGAATGAAAGGCCTAATAAAATACTGTGTTCCAACAGATCAATGCCAATGGCTTTTCTGATGTCTATGGCTGCAAGAATTCTGGGAGATTGGAAGTATTGGAGTAATATGGAAGATATGGCTTATTAGATCCACACAAAATGTATATAGAATTGTCTTGGTCTCAAATAGTAACATGTTGCTTTACAAAACAATATAACCCATCACTCAATGCTATTCACAGATTCAGCAACGCAAAACAAAGTGTTTCTGCAGGATTTGGGAACAATGATGCATTAGTTGAAGATGTTCATCCATCCTGTTTGTGTGTAGTCTTGTGAGACAAAATAGGCCAGTCACTAGGGGAAAACAAAGTAGGGGGTTGAGAAGGGCAGGTCTATGAATAGAACCTGAAGGGTTCCTATTGTTCTGCCTCAGGAATCCAAGGCCTGTAGCTGCTTTCCCCAGGAAGGTACAGGCTGAGAGATTAGTTTATGTGTCTTCAGTTCAAAAAAGGGTTTTTATCTGGTGGTTTACAGCCATCTGCTCCTTACCCTCCCCAAGGGTGGAAATGAGGAAATGAACTAAAATTACAGGAAAATGAACTGAGACTAGACCAAAGGGATGGTCAGAGAGAGGTCTGTGGAATGTTGGTGAAACCCCAGTTGGCTGTGGTATTTCCTCCTTTGGTCTTATCCAGGACCCAGACAGTCATTTACACATCTAGGATGAGCTCTTCATTGCTCAACTGGGACAACTTTTGGAATCTTCTCAGACTTTAAAGTATAATTAAATGTCAGCAATGTCATTTTAAGTTACTTACTCTCTTCTACCTTAAAATTTTGGTCTCACTGGAAATAACCTTTTATATCATAAGGAGGGAGGTCACTCTAAAGCTTCTGACAGACTAGCAATAAGGTTTTTTATTTGCATGTTGCTGAGAACTGGGCCTATTACCTGATACCTTGTCTGTACAACCTTGTTGCCTAAGTAGCATATAGTGTGGTATCTAAAAGTGGGTAGAAGGCAGCCCCTGGCTTAAATATTCCAATACCTTCTTATCCCAAAGAAAATCCAAAGATGGAAGGTAGAAATGTCAAGCTTCCCCCAAACCAGCTCTCCATGCCTGGCAACCATAACCTCCTGCCCTTCTTTGCACCATTCATGCACCTCACAGCTGCAGCTTGCTGCTGTCTCCATCTCTGTGAATATTGTTACACTACTAATCGCAGTAAACTGGAAATGGTTCCATTCCTATACATCTTTCAGCATTTCTGGAAGGCTCTCTCTGACCTCTTATAAATTGAATTCCTTTTGAGCATCTCTTCATCCACAGAGAATTTAACACTCTGATAAATACAAACCTGTCTTTCTAGCAAGCTGAAAGAACTTAGACTTAAAGCAACCCTGGAGATAATTTTTCATCTCTTTGCCTAATTATTCCTATAAATACATATTAAGAGAAAGAATGAAGAAAATGAATGATATACGAACAATTGTGAAATTGTTCTCAGCATGAGCACTACAAATCATATCATAGATAAACAGGAAAATCGTAGAACATGTACTGTAACAAAAACAGTGCTACTCCCATGCCTGCTCTCATATCCTGCTCCACTTCATGTACTCTTCTCCTTTTACTTTGGAACCCGGTGAGTCAAAATACTGCTGCTCTAATAGGAGTAGAACTATCCAGTAGCACATGGCTAATTTACTAGGGGACACACCTTTAACAAGAAACTAATTACTCCTCTCTCAGCAGCCATCAACTGCCAGTATATCCTCATCTAGTCAGCAGTTCCCCCTGAGTCCCTCTTCATCCATGTTGGAATTTGACTGGCTTCATCTTGTGCTGGACTTAGGCAGGGAACTTGACTTTCAGGGCCCAGCATGTCCATAAGATACTATTCCACAGCAATCTTCCATGTCTTCGTGCTCTTTTCAGAGCAGAGCCAGAGGTGACCTACTTACCCAGGATCAGTCAGAGACTCATTGCCCTCTGTTCAGCCAGTGAGACCCTCAGAGGCTGCCTCAGGAGGAGTTTCAGTGCACCCAAGTGCAAGCCAGCAAATAGCAGGCTTCGGTACCCTCCAGGTCATTCTAGTTCTGGTAGCAAGGTAGACAGAAGAAAATAAGGAAAAGATAAAAGGAGGCTCTATCAACATTTCAGAGAAGGAACTGGAAGGCCAGGCACTGAGTTCTGCAGCATTGGAGTTTCTGCAAATAGCTCCTGCCAGCATGGTGTATGGACCTATGAGAATAAGGTCAAAGCTGCAATTAAGACCCCATAAAGCTAGGAATACCAGCAGTTTAAAATTCTTCCTGAGGTAAGCTGTAGACAGCATGTATACTGGCCAACAGCAGGCATGGAGACTGAAGCCAGGACTGCTGCAGAAGTGAAGCTGCCCAGGCCTTAGAAGAACACAGCCTTTGTGTCCAGAATGTTCCAGGCTGCTCATGGAAACTTTGGGTTTAGTGTAACTTTTGATTGTATAAGAACTTGCAGATGAGTTAGCTTTAGGTCTTGGGGGAGATATTGAAGTTGAACTTCTGAACAAAGATGAAATGATTAAAACATTGAGGGCCTGTGAAAGGGACCACATGGATTTTTGCATTTCACAAATGAACATAAGTCTTTGGGGGTCGGAGGTTGAATGCATGGTTTGAGGCTGGTCAGGGAACTCATGGGTAGAACGCTAGATTGTTATAAGCCAGGTCATGGGCTTATTCCCAGCAACAAAGGAAAAAAAGCTGCCATGGTTTGATACCTGACACTCAAAGGCCTATGTTCTAGGAGTCTGATTTCCAGCCTATGGCATTATAAGAGATGGTAGAATCTTTGAAAGGCAGAACATCGTGAAAAACATTTCAGGATATGCCTTGGAAAGAGCAGTACAAATGCTAGGCCTTGCTCTTCTGTTTTGTTCTGGCAATGTGGTAAACAGTGTGTCAACACATTCCTACCTTACCGTATACCCAGAAGCAATTGAACTAACCAGTCAGAGACTGAAACCACTTGACCTGTTAGCAAAAATAAGCGTTATTTGTAAGTTGTTGGTAATACTATTTGTAAGTTGTTTGATTTCAGATATGTGTAGTCTAATAAGAGTAACTAGTAGCAGCATGAGGAAGCCAAGATGGCGGCCATAGTTTGACTTCTATTTATTTAATTTCAATTTATTAATCTATAGTAGATAGTCTATTTGGATTAATGATAATACCTAATGAGAACTCATTGATTATCCCAATGCGTTATGTGGATTTTTAAGGTCTCTTTGCCCTTTGTTAACATTATATCTATCACAGCAAAATCACAAAACATATGCAAATATAAATATTTGCATGCATGCAGACAAATTGTACACACACAATATAAACTTTCAGGAAACCTATGCCTGTGAAAGCAACATGATTTTTATTCTCTTTCTTGTGACACTAAGGATTGAATTCAGGGCCTGATTCCTGATAGGCAAACTCTCTAGCACTGAGTTCAATTGCAGTTCTTGTTTCCAGAAACCAGCATACTAATGTGGTAAACATTCATGGTCCTGCCTTCCTTTGTGGGTGCTGGGATTGCAAGCACCCATCCCTGTCCTTGACTGAGCAGCACTTTAAAAGCAGTTATTGAAAGCTGTTTAAATGAAAAGTGGTTTCTGGGCAAACAAAACATAAAAGCCTTTTACTTTGACTAGATTGTCATTCAAGTTTCTCTAATTATATACATAGCCTCTATTTTATTGAATCTAATCTTGGATATTAGAGGAAATGTAGTTGAAAAAACAAGTTGCTATTCTGAAGAAGCTCACAAGCTACAAAGAAGGGACAGTCTTCCTAAATGACTATAAGACAAGAGGAGGGGTAACTAGAGAACTTGACTGAGCACAGCAGACCTCCACAGATGGTAGGCCAAGGCTTCATGGTCTTTGAGGTCTTTGACTCTGGAGGGAATTTCAGTAGGAGGCAGGCAGTTAAGTTTGCAGGTCCGTTCACAGATATAGTAAGAGGAAAACCACTCAAGAAGACGGCTTTAGAAAAGCTGGGGTAGCCTCTGCCAGGTTAGGGATGTACCATTCATTCTGGAGACCAAGAAAATGAGAGAGGCTTGTGCTTATTCTCGGAGAGAAAGATGTTGAAGGTAGTGATGGGAAGAGTGACTCATTAGCATGCAGCTATTCTGAAATAGGACACAGGAGACTGGTTAGAGAAATCCGTGTGAAAGGAAACAAGGGCCTGCATAGTAAGAAATACCCACGAGAACATGAAAAAAATCATGTCAGGATGAGCATGAGGGCTTAACTGACTGGTATAAACATGAAACAGACCAGAGAGCTGGAGTCCAAGGAGGCCGTAAGGCTCTGACTGCAGAGAGTGGTGCTGCAAATAAGCAGAAGAGAAGACATAACTGGATACAGATTAAACACCCAGATGGAGTGATGGGCCGCACATTTCTAAAGGCGGGCCTTCTGGAGTCAAAATGGACTGTAAGGTGGGACCTTAGAAATACCTCCATAGATTAATGTGCTTTTTCCTCATTTACGAGATCTTTTGAAGGACGCTGCGTAAGTATGGCATACAATCCAGTGCTTTGGCTAGCACACGTGCACTGGGCCAGCAGTTCAGGATTGGCAGCCCTACGACACAATCTGTGCTATGAACATGAAGGCACATGTGTGAAGCATTCAATGTGTTGATAGATGATTTACAAAGGTAAAGTATAAAGTTAAGGCTCTGGCCTCATGTTGAAAAAGAATAATCATGGACTATACAACACAATGAGAGCTTAAAAGAGAATTGCACACACCCATACACTCATGCATGCACACATATGCATGTGTTCATGTGTTCACATTCAAGATCTGCCTGTAAATACATACATACATGAGCATCTATCAAGAAAGAGTCAGGAGCCAAGATGGAAAAAGGAGAGGGAGGGGAAGGGGGAGGAAAAGCAGAGAAGTTCTAGTAGAGGGATGGAGGGATAAGAATTTGTTTTTAGTGCTCAGTGTTAAAACATCAACTCCCGAGGTTCTGACAGCTTGGGAAGTTCAGGACATGCTCATTGGGAAGGTGACTTTTATATGTGTCAGCTGTGATATGGCTCCTACAGGGAGGTGTTCCAACATGGCGAGCTTGTTCTCTTTAGAAGCTGTTTCTGCGCTCTTTGCTTGACATGATATTTTCTGTGATTCTCCTGCATCTGCTCAAGTGCTAACACTCGTGTAAGAACAGACACGTCTCACTCCCCTGAGACTCTCAGCACCTCTCTGGTTAACCACACCTTTTTAAAATTTTTTGTTTGTCATTTGTACCATCTACAAGAATGAAATTCTAGGTATAAACCCCAGTGTACCGGGCAGGAGCTGGCTTACAGGCATTACTCAACTGAAGGAAAGAAGTGAGCAACTGGCCGCAGGCTTGCTCTCCAGCAGTCTGTCCTTCCCGAGTGCTCCAGGGTAGCACCTGCCTTCTGCCTTGTTATCCTCTGCATCAGTGAGCTTCAGGGACTCGTGGGTATTGATTCCTTTGTTTGGAGTCTTCGTTTATTCTCAACTACCTGGATAACAAAATTCAACCAGTGTTCAATGAGAGCGTTATTCTGACCCTGGAAATTAGGTCAAATTCAATAGTGAGAGGCTTGCTCTACACTGCTCCATTTTGCAATTATTTAGAACTAAGATAGTTCCTCTCAACTGGACATCGTGACTGATTATCCAGAGGATGCATCTGGTTTACTCTGCCTTACTTCCTGTCTGTCTACTTTGCATAGTACATTGCATATAATTGAGAATGGTTTTTAACATTAATAATTCCATGAAAAAAATGAGGACTTGCATTTGGATGTCATAGCTGCCAGGCATATTAGGAGAACTGGGGGTGGAATATGAGCATGAGGTCTCCTGCAGATAACTGGCTTGAACACAGAAACTAAATCAACAGTGAGAAATTTCATGGGTGGGTTTTATGAGAGAGGATAGTGGGCTCTGATTTCATTCTGAGTTGCAGATTTAATTAGTGGAATGCTAACAGATTTCTCAACATTGATACTCCTGAAGCCTGAGATTCTGCTCTTGGTGACAGGCATTCCTGGCACTGTGGGAAGGTTAACAATAAACATCTAGGCCTGTACTCTATATAGGAATCACCACAGCTATCTGACTCTTCCACACCTTGCCAAATGTTCCCATGGAAACACCATTTATATTACTTTCAAGATATTAAGAGATCTTTAAAAAAATAGAGAAAAAAGCCTGGCATAAGAGAAAGTACAGGTGACAGCTCACACACACACACACACACACACACACACACACACACACACACACACACACACACGCAAACCATGTCTGTGTAATGACAATAGGAAAGGCTCTGGGCCCAACAGAAATCTGAGATGCTCATTTGTAACACACCCATGCTGACACATAGTTAGATGTGATTACCTTATTTCTCCAGAGAAGCCTAGCACCAAAAATGAAGAAAGGGAATGACAGACACTGGACTGACCCAAGGTGAACCTCCTTACCATATAGGAAAAAAAGTGAGGGAGAGAGATAAATGAAAGAGAGTGTTAATGCTATTTGGTCACAGGAATGGTAGAAGAGAGCCCAAATGGAACAAATACTGAGCTATGTGGGAGGGTTTATAGTCTTAGTTTTTATCCCAGAAAGTGGCATTTCTGAGGACAATGCCAGACAGCATTTTAAAGGCCCTTAGAGTATTACAAGGTTCACAAATAGCAGCTCTTAAAACTCAATCCCATTTCTCCAAGTGTCTTTCCAGTCAGTAGCACTGCAGCACCAGGCCTTTTCTAGACCCATTACTGCAGTGACTCCATACAGGAAACCTCCTGATTGTGAATATACACTGAATCCGGAGAAGCACGGGTCTTAAAGAGGGGTCATATTTGGAATGTTATCATTGAAAAATGTTGAACAGTGGCTGCCCTCCCTTATGTGTCTGCAGCTTATGGAATGTGGGGGGGAAATGTGCTCTGGGTGCTGAGGAAGGCACCATCCTACCTACAAAATATTCTGCTAAGAGAAGGTAATGTTGACACTCTCCTCTGAGATGTCACATTTACTGGAAGGCAGGACACTGGTCTAGAGGGTATGTCAGACATGGTTTTCCTTTTTTCATTCCTGTGTTGTCCTTTCAAAGACAAGGAGAATATATGTAGGAAATGTTTGGTATTTTTTTGTGTCACTGCATACACTTCCCACATATTGTTGAGGCTCTTTGAATAAATCACATAGGAACCTCTCAGTTTGCCCACAAGAGGTTTATCCAGAAACCTGCCTCTGTTCTTAGCCTAAGGTGCCAGTGCCTGAGTGACCCGCTGCTTTGATTTGTCTCTGTTCTAAACTTCTTGAACTGGTATGGGGATAGGGTGGGGTCTCTCTCTCTCTCTCTCTCTCTCTCTCTCTCTCTCTCTCTCTCTCTCTCTCTCTCTCTCTCTCTCTGTGTGTGTGTGTGTGTCTCTGTGTGTGTGTGTCTCTCTGTGTGTGTGTGTGTGTGTGTGTGTGTGTGTGTTAGAAAATCCTAGGACCCTCAAATTCTCATGACATAGGAAACAGCTAGCTGGTCTTTCTTGCCTTTTATTATTGCCTCGTTGGACTGAGATAGAATTCTCTACAACTGTCAGCAGCATCCTTCCTCACTTTCCTGTAGGGAGGGAAGTCCTCTGGAAACCTTTTTATCTGCAATTACCCTGGGCTGCCAAGAAATGGCTTTCAGTGTGCTGCAGCAGAGTCGTGAATATAAATGAGTCCTGTGCTTGTCAAGCAGCACAGACAGCAGAGAACAGTTTGCATTTGAGAAGAGAGATAGCAATTAATGTAGAATCTGAGCTCAGTATTCACTTAGCAGGAGAATTATTTATTGATATTCAGAAGTAAGGTGTTTGAAATGGGTAAATTAAGAAACAAAGGGAAACTATGCTGTGCTCTCTCTGTCTTCCCTTGAGTAATATCTTTGTCAATGCCCGTTTTCTCCATCATCTTTTCCTTTACAGGAGATATTACTCTACCAAGATGGAGTCATGCTTTTATTGACTTCTGTTCAGTCCCTGAGTGTAAATGCTTTGCATGTGAACCCCTATTACTCTGACAGGCAGCTTCTCCCTCCTCTGAGAGCTACATGCTGGGTGACATTGAGAAGTATGAGTAGAAGGATCCAGACGTGGAATCAGAGAACTAAGCACGATGGGTCTTTAAGTCCACTCTACAGCCATGATTCTTTTTTTTTTGGTTCTTTTTTTTTTTTTTTTCGGAGCTGGGGTCCGACCCCAGGGCCTTGCGCTTCCTCGGCAAGCGCTCTACCACTGAGCTAAATCCCCAACCGCCATGATTCTTTTTGTTTGGTTGCTTGGTTGGTTTTGTTTCTCAAGACAAGTTTCTGTGTGTAGCCCTGGCTATCCTGCAATTCTCTTTGTAGACTAGACTTGATCTTGAACTCACAGAGATCTGCCTGTCTCTGCCTCCAAGGTGTGGGATTAAAGGCATATGAAAGATCTGTGGATAGTCTCTTCTACGGTGGGTTTTTGGTATCCACGGAAACAAAGCACATGATTCCTGTTAGAAGCAGAAAGTAGTTTAACTGTTATGTAAGTTTTAGTTTATGGTGTCATCACCAATGATTTATGACATAGCTATATGCTGAAAAAAACACAACTTCATGCAGCCTACACTATGCAGCTGAGATGACTTCACACCTCTGAACGTCCTTCCTCAACCTCCAGAGTATTGGAATGGCAGCCATATGCTATCAGGCCAGATCAAACGCAGGGCCAGCTATGAATGCTAATCAAGCACTCTTCTAACTGAGCCTAATCCCTAACAGTGATTAGAAATATTAAAGAAGTAAGACACAAAGGCTCCATATTAACTGAGGCTACCCAGATAAAAAGTGGCATACTTGGTGTTTGAACCCAAGCAGTCTAGTTCCAGGATATATGCTGGCCACATTGCCATTTTGGGCTTTCTCCTAATCCATATTTAAATCACTTCTCTCTCTCTCTCTCTCTCTCTCTCTCTCTCTCTCTCTCTCTCTCTCTCTCTCTCTCTCTCTGTGTGTGTGTGTGTGTGTGTGTGTGTGTGTGTATGAAAATTAGTAGCCTATGAATTATAATGCATTCTGTATGCAATTTAATGCAGGCCAATCATTTGCCTCTATGGCACTAAAGCTAAGGAGTGCTGCTCTGGAAAGAGCTTCTCAAGTCTAATGGCTCAGTAACATCCTCTCCTTTAAAGACAATGGAAATAAGCTTAACTGCCTTGTTTTCTACTGGAGCTGGACAGATGCAGAACATCTGGTTAAATACCTTGTTTTGAAATCAGAATGCCTGGGTTAATGCCCTAGGGCTGGCACTTTTACCCTGGTTGCCTTATCAAGCTTCTTAATTTAGTCTTAGTCTAAGATTTTTTACATATAAAAGGACTATAAAATACCTTTTATTTGTATTGTGAAGATTCCATGGGATGTACAGGCAAAATATTGGTGCTTGGTGTTTCTGTAATAGTATCACCTAGTAACTGCTAGGTAGGTGGAAGCCAGGTGTCAGTAGCCAACTGTGAGGATTATGGAACACTGAGGTAATCATTAATCATTAATAATCTGTGGTCTATATTAAATATTAAGTTAACCGTTCCTATATTTCCCTTAGTTTACTTGGGGAGCCTATTAATATTTGTCTTTAAATACATGTACATTTGGAAGAATGTTCACAAAGATTGGGGTGCGGGGTGCCGATATGTGTGATACAGGAATTCAAACCAGAGCCTTGTATAAGCTGGGCAGGTGTTCTACCACTACCAATGATTCCCAACTTTATAAAGATGTGTTTTTCTCCATCCTATAAAGATGTATTTGCTTATTTTTATTTTATGTGCATGGATAGCTTGCACAATATGTGTCTATGTACTGTGCGTGACTGGTGCCCATGGAGACCAGGAGAGGTCATTGAATTCTCTGGAACATCTCAGACGGTTATGAGCCACCATTTGGCTACTGGGAACAGAATCTAGGTCCTCTAGAAGAGTAACCTATACTTTTAATTGCTGATCAAGTTTTACAACCATAAAGATTTTTAAAATTGACCTAGGCATAGTGTCTTAAGTCTATAGTCTTAGTACCAGAGAAGCTAAAGCAGGAGAATTTGTGTTAGTTTAAAGCCAGTTTGATATACATAGGGAGCTCCAGAATAGTCTGAGCTACAAAATGAGATCCTATCTCTAATCATCATCATCATCATCATCATCATCATCATCACCACCACCACCACCATCATCAACATCATCATCATCACTATCACCATCACCATCATCATCTCAAAACTGGTAAATAGAATTTTTAAGAGAGTTTGCAAATCAGTTTTGGAGAGACAATATAGAAAATAGAAAAGAAATTTCTGTCACTGTTCTCACACACAGAAAAGAAACTTGCTTTTCTCATAGCCCATAACTGCCAGAGTGACTACTGCATCCACTGTCTGCAGCTTCGTCACATTATCTCCTCAGGTGGCATGTCAGACAATTTCTTCTGCGGTATCCCTAGGTGATTTTTAAAACACCAATCCAGGCCGCACATAAAAGACAGAAGTTTGTATCAGATTAGTCTGTAGGCCAGAGAGTAAAGAGCTGGTATCATTTATTACCAATCAAAAATGTATTTGCCAAGAAGACAAACTGAGAGAAATTATTCAAATATAAAATCTCCATTAAACAGGAACTGCTGTGATCAAGCATATGAATCATGTCCTTTTATAGTTCCTTTAAAAGTGCCCTGTCCTCATGATTATGTAAAATGCATGACTCTTAGAAAGCGATATTAAGGGGAGCGGTAGATACAGTCTCTTTGATGCCTCCTGCAGAATTTGGTGAGTCAAGAAAGATTCAAGTTCATTATCAGATCTTTAAAGGCCTCCTTGCAGATGTGCTGTGATTAGGCCTGGTTACCCCAGCATGCAGATCAGCATCCATCTAAGCTGCACCTCCTGCCCACTTCCCTCCAATCACTGGCATGACTGTGTAGAAAGAGTTAAACATCCGTCAGGAAAACGGTTCTTTATTTCATGAATGTTTCATAAATGAGGAAAGGCAAGGATTCTGCAGTTATAGACCAAGTGCTTATTAAAATGAGAAAGGTTATTTTCATCTGGACTCCAGGACTTTGCTGCCAATGAGGAAGTGACAAATTATTTTTCTTGGGGCAGTTGTGGAAGTGTATTGCTTGGGAGTGGAAAGAAGAAAAATTCACCTCTTTTTGCCACTGAAGACAGAAAATAAAACAATTACCTGAAAACCCAGGTACATCTCTTTCCTTATTTCTCACTTCACAACCTTACCTTGAATGCCATGCCAGGTCTAGTTTCCTGTACAGAGAGTTGGTACTACCTAGATATGTTGCAGGACATTGATCACACTGTGAACACTGAGATTGTGTTATCGTGTGCCTCACCATTAGCATACACCTCTAATCCCAAGCAATGAAGATAAAGCTAATTTGTAGAAGTACCCATGTTTGAAAGTGATGTCTAATGAGTCACAGAAAAAGTGGAGAATCAGAGAAGGACTAGTATATACCCAACTCCCACAAGAGCAGAGAGGACAGGGAAGTTACTTAAGAGAGAGACAGACGAGAAAGAAACTGCAGTATAGGAATACAGCAACGTTCATGGAGAGCAATACAGTTGAGGTGAGAGGAAAATTAAAGCAGCACGGAGAGGGAGGAGGAGGCAGTTTTACTGGGAGAGTTTTCCAAAGACAGATTGAAGAGAGAGCAAGCAAGGCACAGGCAAAGACAGAACAGGAAAGAGAATAAAGAGGAGACAAAAATTATAAAAGATTCCTAGAATTAATATGAGGCCAAGCAGAGCAATTCAGAGGGCAAGAGAAAAATCCAGATTGAATGAGTCAGTTAAGAGAGGAGTAAGAGCCAATACAGCTGAGTTGGCCAGCCAGCTTGAGTACAGAAAAAAACAAGAAAGGATGAGTTTATTCAGCAGCAAGTCTCAGGGGCTAGAACATTCTAGGCCTAAATTTGGTGTATGGAGTCTAAAAAGTTCCAGTACTAGGTCTAGGTTAGCAGACAGAGTCAGTAAGCCTCCCAGACAACAATACAG
Organism: Rattus rattus; assembly: GCF_011064425.1. Classification (NCBI taxonomy): domain Eukaryota; kingdom Metazoa; phylum Chordata; class Mammalia; order Rodentia; family Muridae; genus Rattus; species Rattus rattus. The sequence continues at coordinate 3,198,464 of NC_046161.1, forward strand.
CAGGAGAATAAAAGTTATGTTTACATAAATATACAAAGTGTTGTGCATAGCTTTTGCTACCCTGTCTAAGCTCTAGAACTTACTACACTACTAGCCCCTACCCTGCTTCCCTTGAATCCATGGATAAAAGACACACACAGGGGTTGTTTATTTTCAACTTGCCTTCTTGGCACAATTGCTGAGCGTTACTATCTCCAACCTAGAAAAGCATGCCCTTGGCAATATTCTTATCTCTTCACCTCCAACCTGACACAAACTTTAATTACACAGTTCGTCTTGTCCCTTCTAAACTCTACTGATCATCCACCTGTAGAAGCGGCCTGTGTGGCCACTCAATTTCAAGTTCTCACATGGCTGTTCCTTTCCTCCCTCAGAAGCATGGCAAACTCTCTCTCTTTCCTTTGCACCTGTCTCTTTTCCTCCAGGAACCTGGAAGTTCTGCCTGTTCCTACCACCCAACAATTGGCCCATGGGGTCTTTACTTACAGATAAAGAACCAATTGAGGAATAGGACAGCATCAGAACCATCCCTACAGAATGAATTTGAAGTATGACACTTAACCCGAAGGTCTAGAGGAAAGACTATTGCACTGAATCAAATGCTTGAGGTTCTAGAGTCCTAACAACAACCATGGTTAACTTGTGATTGATATGCACTGTCCCAGAGAGGTCTCTTGACAGAATGAGTAGTACCATTCCAAGCAAATGTAGGCAGAAAAGATGTTGGAACAAAACCTTACACTCAGTAAGAGCAGTTTGGAATAACAGTCAGTGATGAGGGAACAGTGTAGAGGAAGAGATAATTTATCTAGTTTGGCATTCTATTCTATGTCTGGGTCATAGTCCCCTGTGTTTACTAGCTACTAAGTAAAACCAACTACTTCAAGGGCAATCCTGAACAAAATTCAAGCTGATCTTCAAACCCTGCACTATAACTCCTAAGCACAGTTTACTGAACAGCATCAAGGAGTCATTATGCTTTTTCAGATATCAAATTAATTGTATAAATACTTGGGCATTTCATATCTATCTGCAATGTTGATGTGCTTTGATAGTATTTATCCCCTGTAGTATTCTTAATCCCTCTCCCATTCCACTTCCCCCGCTATATCTCAGTAATGCTCCCTTTTTGTGTTTCACACCTTCCTTGTTTTTGTAGTTTAAGCATTGGCTGGTTAGTTTTATGTCAACTGGACACAAGCTGTGGTCATCAGAGAGGAGGGAACATCAGCTGAGAAAATGCCTCTCCAAAAAATGCTGAAAGCAAGTGTGTAAAACATTTCCTTATTAGTGACAGACGCAAGAGGGCCCCGTCCATCATAGGAGACAGTACCCCCGGGCTAGTGGTCCTGGGTTCTGTAAGAAAGCAGGCTGAGCAAACCAGTATGCAACACCTCTCCATGGCCTCTGCATCATTTCCTGTGTTCAAGTTCCTGATCTGACTTTCTTTAATAATAAACAGTGTAAGCCAAATAAAGCCTTTCTTCCCAAAGATGCTTTTGGATACAGTGTTTCATCACAGCAATAGAACAGTAACTAAGCAACACATATCAAATAAATATGAGGTCCTTGTCTCCTTTTGGCAATTTCAGAGTAGTTCTTTAAGAATTTTCTACAATGTACTTTGATCACAATCATACCCTGCCTCTCAATTCCTCCTAGACCAACCTATTTTCCTCCCCACCCAGCCTTGAGGTTTCTGTTTTAAACCTTTCAAATCCAATTGGTGGTTCATATATACTTTCTGGATTGTGTCTTTCGCTACAGTGTGATGGACCATAAAGAAAACTGACTCAAAGAAAGGAAAAAGAAAAAGGAAACTGACTGTCCCGCTCCCAGCAGCTACTACTTCTCAGCTAGGGGTGGGACTTTAATCCATGTTTCTCTCCATGCTGGGATTTTGTCTGGCAGAACTCACACAAGTCTTATGCATGTCTGGTTTGGGTTATTTCTATAAATTGTACATATGTTGTCAAATTATAGATAATTTGAAATGACTGTAATTTTGGAGAGGGAGGAAACTAAAGAGCTTAGACTCAGGGGTTTCTATCTTTCCTTCTCTCTTCTCTATCATTCTTTCTTAGGTAAAGGGAAGTGGGTTAAAAGGAAAAATGGGGTTATAGTAATATTGTAGAAATTAGACTAATAAGCACGTGCTACTAAATTTACTCTTAAAACATTTTATAGCCATAATCTTACAATGGTAGAAATCTTTACATTTTGATGCAGAATTGAAATTATATTTTCTTAAATTGGTAGAGAATTTATATATTGATACTGGTTTAAGTATTGGTATAAATCTTTGTATATTAATACAAACATAAAATTAATTTTGTCACTATTAGATAGCCATTTTGCCTATGCAACTCATTTAAGAATACAAGGCTTAGAGTCCTTTTAATAGCTGTTATTACAAACTGTTTAGGATGATTAAGTAATTCAAGTTTATAGTCAGATGGTAAACTTATGGTCATATTAGATTCTAATTGAGATAATTACAATAAAGTGTTTTTGAGGTAATTCATATAGTAAATAGCTAAAAATATCAATCTTTAACAACTTAGTTATGCTAAATATGGATAGATTGTCATCAAAGGTATCAAAGATCTACAGGATATGACATTTAAAATAATTTCATTATTAAAGGGTCTGCTCATGACAGTACTCCCATTCCACTTCAAGGAAGCAGATGAGTATCAATACCTCCATTTGGAGTAACTTCAATCGTGGTCAGCCAGTGACTGAGCAAGAAATAGCCTAATTTCATCTGCAGATAGAATGCTGTCCAAAAGGCACAAACGGATGCAGGATAATTGGTTGCTAAGCTCTGCCAGTATAGCATAAGTTAGTCCTTCATAATTTCTGCTTCACTTAAGGTCTGTCAGATGTTCAGGGCCAAACTATAGATGCTCCGGCCTTACAGTGAATATTGGGGACTGCCTACAGTCAACCATCTCTGTCAATTGTCTTAAGTTTGGGAAGTTGTGTCTCTGTACTCATACTCAGGTAATATTTAATTCCTTCTCAAATCTCTGACAGAGTTGAAGATTAGTTGTAGTCTCACAATTAAACCTAAGTTGTTTAACATTGAAGATATTCTAAATTTGAAAAGATGATTTTCAGGATACAATTTGAAATCAAACATGATTTAGGTATAGAATTGTAAACTCTTTAAGTTAGGGTAGATGATAGAATACTTTAAATTGCCAAGTATACTAGAATTGATGTCATAAGTAAATATCATACCTTATAATGTGCATAATTGTTAAAATTATGTTCAACTTAAATCTGAGAGAAAAGAGCTATTTAATTGGACAAAAGGGAAAATGTAGTGGGTTGGCCGAATGTTATTTATATTCTAATGCTAATTTGGATCCCCCAAAACTGTTTGCCCCACAAACAAGAGAGTCCACACTTAAGACATTGAGTGACCCTGCTCCCATTAATTCTAATTGATAAATAAATATGTCAGTAGCCAATAGCTAAGGAGAAGCTCTTGTTAAGGTTTTCACAGACTGAGAGAGAAGAGAAAATGAGGAGAGAAGAAAGGAAGCAGAGCTGCCATGGGGCTAGAGATGCCCACGAAAAAGAGAGCTACCATGGGTTAGGGGCCAGGAGAACATGGCCCAGAGGGCTGCCTAATTGGAGTTAAGAGCAAGCCACTTGGAACATAGTAAATAGTGAATTATGGCTTGGGGTTATTGGTGAGAAAAGCATCCATTATTCATAATAGTTTAGCCTTCACTCCAGCAATTATTTTTATCTGTGTGCCTTTGCATAATTAAGGAAGCTTTTACAGTAGTAAGTTTCCATAAGACTGTCTTTAGTGTTAGTTGTCCTTCCTGCATTGTTTCCTCTATCCAATGTCCTACCCCAGTTTACTTATTTTAATTCCATGATTCCACTTTAACCCTTTATTGCCACTGCACTCTCTCTCTCCTCCCTTGAAAGCATCCCACGTAACATTCTTCTAATTTCCTAATCTTAGTTGGTATTTCAAATAAAACACATATAACTGAGGAGTCCAAGTTAATGTCCATAAATGAAAGAAAACATGTAATATTTTTCTTTCTGTGTTTGGGCTGCCTCATTTAAAATGGTTGTTTCTGGCTTCATCCATTTAAGGTTTCATAATCTTGTTTTTCTTGAGCACTGAATAATATTCCATATGTAAATGCTTTCTTGTTATCCCAGGTTAATTATACCATTTATCAGTTGAATGAGTGGATTCCATTTCCTGGGTATTGTGTATAGAACAGCAGTGAAAATAGCTAAGCAGGTCTCTCTAGAGTAGGAATTGGAGTGCACACAAGAAGTTGGGTCCTGTGACAGATCTACATCTACCTTTTCCAGGAACCTCCACACGGGCTTCCACTGCGGTTTACCTGTTTTTATTCCCATCAGCAGTGAGTAAGTGCTTCCCTTCCCCCATATCAGCAGTGAGTAAGTGCTTCCCTTCCCCCATATCCCCAGCAGCATTTGTCATCATTCACTTTCTTGGTGTTAGCTATTGTTTAGTTTGCATTTTCCCAGTAGCCAAGGATATTGAACATTTTAAAAATTATTTGTGTCCATGTTTCATATTTGAGAATTCTATTGAATTCCATGCCTCATTTTTAACTGAATTGTTGATTGTTAATTGTGATTGTTGATGTTTTATTCCTTACTGAATAAAATGCCCTTGTATATAGAAAATGCATTGTCCACGTAGTGTGCACCAAGGCTTTTTGCTATAACTGAGCTGCTGTGAAGGATCTGTTGATAAATGCAGGTATACACGTATCACCAGATGAAACTAAACTTCAATTCTTTTGAATGTATATGTCCAGGAGTGCTATATTTGGATCATACCATTTTTTTAAAATTAGAATAATAAGTTACATTGTGGCTACAGTAATTTACATTTTTATCAGCAGTAAGTTTTTTCGCTCCTTGTCAACAGCATTTATTGTGGCTTATTTTCTAAATGATGGTGACTGTGACTAAGGTAAGCAGGAACTTCAGTGTAGTATTAATTTCTTTTTTTTTTTTTTTTTTTTTTTTTTTATTATTAACTTGAGTATTTCTTATATACATTTCGAATGTTATTCCCTTTCCCGGTTTCGGGCAAACATCCCCTCCCCCTCCCCCTTCCTTATGGGTGTTTCCTCCACCCCTCCCCCATTGCTGCCCTCTCCCCAACAGTCTAGTTCACTAGGGGTTCAGTCTTAGCAGGACCCAGGGCTTCCCCTTCCACTGGTGCTCTTACTAGGATATTCATTGCAACCCACGAGGTCAGAGTCCAGGGTCAGTCCATGTATAGTCTTTGGGTAGTGGCTTAGTCCCTGGAAACTCTGGTTGGTTGGCATTGCTGTACATATGGGGTCTCGAGCTCCTTCAAGCTCTTCCAGTTCTTTCTCTGATTCCATCAACAGGGGTCCTGTTCTCAGTTCAGTGGTTTCCTGCTGGCATACGCCTCTGTATTTGCTGTATTCTGGCTGTGTCTCTCATGAGCGATCTGCATTCACATTTTGATCATCCGTCTTGAGTTTCATTTGTTCTAGGCATCTAGGGTAATTCAAGCATTTGGGCTAATAGCCACTTATCAATGAGTACATATCATGTATGTCTTTCTGTGATTGGGTTAGCTCACTCAGGATGATAGTTTCCAGTTCCAACCATTTGCCTACGAATTTCACAAAGTCATTGTTTTTGATAGCTGAGTAATATTCCATTGTGTAGATGTACCACATTTTCTGTATCCATTCCTCTGTTGAAGGGCATCTGGGTTCTTTCCAGCTTCTGGCTATTATAAATAAGGCTGCGATGAACATAGTGGAGCACGTGTCGTTTTTATATGTTGGGGCATCTTTTGGGTATATGCCCAGGAGAGGTATAGCTGGATCCTCAGGCAGTTCAATGTCCAATTTTCTGAGGAACCTCCAGACAGATTTCCAGAATGGTTGTAGCAGTCTGCAACCCCACCAACAATGGAGGAGTGTTCCCCTTTCTCCACATCCTCGCCAGCATTTGCTGTCACCTGAGTTTTTGATCTTAGCCATTCTCACTGGTGTGAGGTGAAATCTCAGGGTTGTTTTGATTTGCATTTCCCTTATGACTAACGATGTTGAACATTTCTTTAGGTGTTTCTCAGCCATTCGGCATTCCTCAGCTGTGAATTCTCTGTTTAGCTCTGAACCCCATTTTTTAATAGGGTTATTTGCCTCCCTGCTGTCTAACTTCTTCAGTTCTTTGTATATTTTGGATATAAGCCCTCTATCTGTTGTAGGATTGGTAAAGATCTTTTCCCAATCTGTTGGTTGCCGTTTTGTCCTAACCACAGTGTCCTTTGCCTTACAGAAGCTTTGCAGTTTTATGAGATCCCATTTGTCGATTCTTGATCTTAGAGCATAAGCCATGGGTGTTTTGTTCAGGAAATTTTTTCCAGTGCCCATGTGTTCCAAATGCTTCCCTAGTTTTTCTTCTATTAGTTTGAGTGTATCTGGTTTGATGTGGAGGTCCTTGATCCACTTGGACTTAAGCTTTGTACAGGGTGATAAGCATGGATCGATCTGCATTCTTCTACATGTTGACCTCCAGTTGAACCAGCACCATTTGCTGAAAATGCTATCTTTTTTCCATTGGATGGTTTTGGCTCCTTTGTCAAAAATCAAGTGCCCATAGGTGTGTGTGTTCATTTCTGGGTCTTCAATTCTGTTCCATTGGTCTATCTGTCTGTCTCTGTACCAATACCATGCAGTTTTTATCACTATTGCTCTGTAATACTGCTTGAGATCTGGGATAGTGATTCCCCCTGAAGTCCTTTTATTGTTGAGGATAGTTTTAGCTATCCTGGGTTTTTTGTTATTCCAGATGAATTTGCAAATTGTTCTGTCTAACTCTTTGAAGAATTGGATTGGTATTTTGATGGGGATTGCATTGAATCTGTAGATCGCTTTTGGTAAAATGGCCATTTTTACTATATTAATCCTGCCAATCCATGAGCATGGGAGATCTTTCCATCTTCTGAGATCTTCTTCCATTTCTTTCTTCAGAGTCTTGAAGTTCTTATTGTACAGATCTTTCCCTTGCTTGGTTAAAGTCACACCGAGGTACTTTATATTATTTGGATCTATTATGAAGGGTGTCGTTTCCCTAATTTCTTTCTCGGCTTGTTTCTCTTTTGTGTAGAGGAAGGCTACTGATTTATTTGAGTTAATTTTATACCCAGCCACTTTGCTGAAGTTGTTTATTAGCTTTAGTAGTTCTCTGGTGGAACTTTTGGGATCACTTAAATATACTATCATATCATCTGCAAATAGTGATATTTTGACTTCTTCTTTTCCGATCTGTATCCCCTTGACCTCCTTTTGTTGTCTTATTGCTCTGGCTAGAACTTCAAGAACTATATTGAATAAGTAGGGAGAGAGTGGGCAGCCTTGTCTAGTCCCTGATTTTAGTGGGATTGCTTCAAGTTTCTCTCCATTTAGTTTAATGTTAGCAACTGGTTTGCTGTATATGGCTTTTACTATGTTTAGGTATGGGCCTTGAATTCCTATTCTTTCCAGGACTTTTATCATGAAGGGGTGTTGAATTTTGTCAAATGCTTTCTCAGCATCTAATGAAATGATCATGTGGTTTTGTTCTTTCAGTTTGTTTATATAATGGATCACGTTGATGGTTTTCCCGATATTGAACCATCACTGCATGCCTGGGATGAAGCCTACTTGATCATGGTGGATGATTGTTTTGATGTGCTCTTGGATTCGGTTTGCCAGAATTTTATTGAGTATTTTTGGCGCTCGATATTCATAAGGAAATTGGTCTGAAGTTCTCTTTCTTTGTTGGGTCTTTTGTGTGGTTTAGGTATAAGAGTAATTGTGGCTTCATAGAAGGAATTGGGTAGTGCTCCATCTGTTTCAATTTTGTGGAATAGTTTGGATAATATTGGTACGAGGTCTTCTATGAAGGTCTGATAGAATTCTGCACTAAACCCGTCTGGACCTGGGCTCTTTTTGGTTGGGAGACCTTTAATGACTTCTTCTATTTCCTTAGGAGTTATGGGGTTGTTTAACTGGTTTATCTGTTCCTGATTTAACTTCGGTACCTGGTATCTGTCTAGGAAATTGTCCATTTCCTGCAGATTGTCAATTTTTGTTGAATATAGGCTTTTATAGTAAGATCTGATGATTTTTTGAATTTCCTCTGAATCTGTAGTTATGTCTCCCTTTTCATTTCTGATTTTGTTAATTTGGACACACTCTCTGTGTCCTCTCGTTAGTCTGGCCAAGGGTTTATCTATCTCGTTGATTTTCTCAAAGAACCAACTTTTGGTTCTGTTGATTCTTTCTATGGTCCTTTTTGTTTCTACTTGGTTGATTTCGGCTCTGAGTTTGATTATTTCCTGCCTTCTACTCCTCCTGGGTGTATTTGCTTCTTTTTGTTCTAGAGCTTTTAGGTGTGCTGTCAAGCTGCTGACATATGCTCTTTCCTGTTTCTTTCTGCAGGCACTCAGCGCTATGAGTTTTCCTCTTAGCACAGCTTTCATTGTGTCCCATAAGTTTGGGTATGTTGTATCTTCATTTTCATTAAATTCTAAAAAGTTTTTAATTTCTTTCTTTATTTCTTCCTTGACCAGGTTATCATTGAGTAGAGCATTGTTCAATTTCCACTTATATGTGGGCATTCTTCCCTTATTGTTATTGAAGACCAGCTTTAGGCCGTGGTGGTCCGATAGCACGCATGGGATTATTTCTATCTTTCTGTACCTGTTGAGGCCCGTTTTTTGACCAATTATATGGTCAATTTTGGAGAAAGTACCATGAGGAGCTGAGAAGAAGGTATATCCTTTTGCTTTAGGGTAGAACGTTCTATAAATATCCGTTAAGTCCATTTGGCTCATGACTTCTCTTAGTCTGTCACGTCTCTGTTTAATTTCTGTTTCCATGATCTGTCCATTGATGAGTGGGGTGTTGAAATCTCCTACTATTATTGTGTGAGGTGCAATGTGTGTTTTGAGCTTTAGTAAGGTTTCTTTTATTATGTAGGTGCCCTTGTATTTGGGGCATAGATATTTCTGATTGAGAGTTCATCTTGGTGGATTTTTCCTTTGATGAATATGAAGTGTCCTTCCTTATCTTTTTTTGATGACTTTTAGTTGAAAATTGATTTTATCTGATATTAGAATGGCTACTCCAGCTTGCTTCTTCTGACCATTTGCTTGGAAAGTCGTTTTCCAGCCTTTCACTCTGAGGTAGTGTCTGTCTTTGTCTCTGAGGTGTGTTTCCTGTAGGCAGCAGAATGCAGGGTCCTCGTGCATCCAGTTTGTTAATCTATGTCTTTTTATTGGGGAGTTGAGGCCATTGATGTTGAGAGATATTAAGGAATAGTGATTATTGCTTCGGTTGTATTCATATTTGGATGTGAGGTTATGTTTGTGTGCTTTTCTTCTCTTTGTTTTGTTGCCAAGACGATTAGTTTCTTGCTTCTTCTAGGGTATAGCTTGCCTCCTTATGTTGGGCTTTACCATTTATTATCCTTTGTAGTGCTGGATTTGTAGAAAGATATTGTGTAAATTTGGTTTTGTCATGGAATATCTTGGTTTCTCCATCTATGTTGATTGAGAGTTTTGCAGGATACAGTAACCTGGGCTGGCATTTGTGTTCTCTTAGGGTCTGTATGACATCAGTCCAGGATCTTCTGGCCTTCATAGTTTCTGGTAAAAAGTCTGGTGTGATTCTGATAGGTCTGCCTTTATATGTTACTTGACCTTTTTTCCCTTACTGCTTTTAATATTCTTTTCTTTATTTTGTGCGTTTGGTGTTTTGACTATTATGTGACGGAGGTGTTTCTTTTCTGGTCCAATCTATTTGGAGTTCTGTAGGCTTCTTGTATACCTATGGGTATCTCTTTTTTTAGGTTAGGGAAGTTTTCTTCTATGATTTTGTTGAAGATATTTACTGGTCCTTTGAGCTGGGAGTCTTCACCTCTTCTATACCTATTATCCTTAGGTTTGATCTTCTCATTGAGTCCTGGATTTCCTGTATGTTTTGGACCAGTAGCTTTTTCCGCTTTACATTATCTTTGACAGTTGAGTCAATGATTTCTATGGAATCTTCTGCTCCTGAGATTCTCTCTTCCATCTCTTGTATTCTGTTGGTGAAGCTTGTATCTACAGCTCCTTGTCTCTTCTTTTGGTTTTCTATATCCAGGGTTGTTTCCATGTGTTCTTTCTTGATTGCTTCTATTTCCATTTTTAATTCCTTCAACTGTTTGATTGTGTTTTTCCTGGAATTCTTTCAGGGATTTTTGTGACTCCTCTCTATGGGCTTCTACTTGTTTATTTATGTTTTCCTGGAATTCTTTTAGGGATTTTTGTGACTCCTCTCTATGGGCTTCTACTTGTTTATTTATATTTTCCTGGAATTCTTTTAGGAATTTTTGCGATTCCTCTCTGTAGGCTTCTACTTGTTTATTTATGTTTTCCTGTGTTTCTCTAAGGGAGTTCTTCATGTCTTTCTTGAAGTCCTCCAACATCATGATCAAATATGATTTTGAAACTAGATCTTGCTTTTCTGGTGTGTTTGGATATTCCGTGTTTGCTTTGGTGGGAGAATTGGGCTCCGATGATGCCATGTAGTCTTGGTTTCTGTTGCTTGGGTTCCTGCGCTTGCCTCTCGCCATCAGATTATCTCTAGTGTTACTTTGTTCTGCTATTTCTGACAGTGGCTAGACTGTCTTATAAGCCTGTGTTTCAGGAGTGCTGTAGACCTGTTTTCCTGTTTTCTTTCAGCCAGTTATGGGGACAGAGTGTTCTGCTTTCGGGCGTGTAGTTTTTCTTCTCTACAGGTCTTCAGCTGTTCCTGTGAGCCTGTGTCTTGAGTTCACCAGGCAAGTCGTTTGTAGCAGAAAAGTTTGTCTTACCTGTGGTCCCCAGGCTCAAGTTTGCTAGTGGGGTGTTGCCTATGAGCTCTCCACGGCCTCAGCAGCCAGGAAGATCTGCGCCGCCCCTTCCGGGAGGTTCCGTGCACCAGGGTTCCAGATAGCTTTTGTTTTCCTCTGGGGTCAGTACTGTGTGCAGCGTGCACTCTTCTGGTTTCCCAGGCGTGTCCGCCTCTCTGAAGGTTTAGCTCTCCCTCCCACGGGATTTGGGTGCAGAGAACTGTTTCTCCGCTCGGTCCCTTCAGGTGCGGTGTCTCAGACGCAGTGGATCTGCTGCTCCTGGGCCCTCCTCTACGGGTACCCAGAGGCCGTATACAGTATCCTCCTGGGCAAGGGATGTGGGCAGAGATGGGCGGCGTTGGTGGTCTCCTCCGCTCTGCTGCCTCAGGAGTGACCGCCCGACCAGGCGGCCAAAATTCCCCTACGGGGGGCCTGGGTGCAGAGAGCTGCTGAAGGCAGGGATCCTCCGCTGGTCCGGGACTCTCGTAGTATTAATTTCTATTCCCATGATAGCTAAGGATGGGGTGTGTGTGTGTGTGTGTGTGTGTGTGTGTGTGTGTGTGTGTGTGTGACACAGAGTATTTTATAAAAAAGACAAGTTTATTCTGGCTTAAATTTGGAGGGCATACATAGAATGTATGACAGGGAAGATAAAGGCCAGAGCAAGAGGCCAGCAGGTCACTGCATCCTCAGTTATACAAAACAGGCAATCAATACCCTTAATGATATAGTGAGGCTCTATCCTCTAAAGATTCCACACCCTCCCCAAATAGTGCCAGCAGCAGGGGAGCAAGTGTTCAAACTTGCAGGTTTATGGGACCCTCTTCATATTTGGACCACAACTGATGGTTAGAGGTTGTTGAAGGCTTTACAGAGCATTTGTAATAACACTTGAAATGTAGAAAGTACATGATAGTTATCAACAAATGTGCTTCCCCCCCCCGTGTGTGTGTATGTGTGGGTGTGTATGAATGTATTCATGTGTCTCTATGTATGTTCATATGTTAGTGTGTATGTACAAATATGTGTATTTGTTCTTAAATGAATGTAATATTCTGCCATTAACAATTGCAACCACCATGATTTATTTTCTTACTCCAGTTTCCTACCATCTTAGATATTAACATTACTAGTTGACCCTGAAAATTACTGTAGATTAGCATCATGGATTTTTTTAAAATGCACAGTAAAAACTGTTCCAAGAATACAAACATAAAAATTCTAACCAAAATATTATCAATCTGAGTCTAGTAACGTGTAAAAAGTACTAAATATGGAGGGGCTACATTACAGGAGATATCTGGAAATGCAAACTCCATTAACTATTATTTTTATAAATCTATCCATGAAATTTGGTCCATTCGCAAAATAAATAAAATAGTAATTTTAATGGATTCAAAAATCAGTTAATGAAATTCATTTATTATTAACTGCAGAAACTGTTAACAAGCTACGAGTTGGGGATAATGTCCTTGACTTGATGCTTCTAGTCTTCAGTATGGGCTTCACTGACAAATTTCTTTTCCATCAGGAAGAAAGCAACAAGGCCAGCTATGATAACAACTATTCAACATTGCACTGGAGGCTACTGCTAGTAAGATAAGAAAATTATATTTAAAAATAATGACAGCTAGTAAGTATGGGCAATCCTGAGCTCAAGGGAGAGCAGCACTTCTTCTCACATTCCTGATCCAAGAGGAACCCACCCAGAACCCTCTGGACATAAAAATTTGGAGCAGTCAGGGAGAGAAATGTTCTGGTTTCTGCCTGTGCTCAGAGCTGAAAGCCAGTTACCAGGAATGCTGATACACCTGAAAGCAGAGGTAAGACCATCACTTCTGCTCCAAGGGCACTTCTGGAGCCCTCAGGACACAGGAACCCAAGAGCAGTCTGGACAGTACCCTTCTGGTTTCTGCCTGTGCCCGAAGCTGACCCAGTTCCGCAGTTCTCTATACCCAAATCCATGGATGAGAGAGCAGATTTCTCAGAAATGCAGAAAATTCTGAAAGCTCAGGAGAGACCACCACTTGTACTCTCATTCCTGGTCAAAGAGGCACCTGCCTAGGACCCTCTGAACACAGGAACCAAGGAGCAGTCAGGGAAAGGATCCTTCTGGTCTCTGCCTGTGCCCAGAGCTGAAAGCAAGTCACCAGGAGCACTAACACACCTGAGAGATCACACTGGGAGAGAAAGTTGGGCTTTAGGAATGTTGACAAAGAGGCTTACAGGAGGGAGAAGCCCCTGTCTTTGACAGCAAGACAAGATAACACTAGAGACAACCTGATGGCAAGAGGCAAGTACAAGAACATAGGCAACATAAAACAAAACTGCTTGGAATCATCAGTTCTCCCAACAAAACAAATAATGGATATCCAAACACACCAGAAAAGCGATATTTGGATTTAAAAATCACATCTCATGATGACGATAGAGGACTTTAAGAAGGACATAAATAACTCCTTAAGGAAATACAGGACAACACAAGTAAACAAGTAGAAGCCCTTAAAGAGAAAACAAAAAAATCCCTTAAAGAATTAGAGGAAAACACAAAAAACAGGTAGGAATTGAACAAAATAATCCAGGATCTAAATATGGAAACAGAAACAAAAAAGAAATCAAAAAAGGAGACAAGGCATTCAAGCATCAGGTCCCCTGCGGTCCAGACACCACCCGGATCTGAAGGAACCAGATCAAAAGCTCCCTGCACCCAAATCCCATGGGAGGGAGAGCTAAACATTCAGAGGGGCAGACACGCCTGGGAAGCCAGAAGAGACTACACTCTGCCCACATTTCTGACTCCAGAGGAAAACATCTAACACCATCTGGAACACTGGTGCCACCCTCACAGAGAGATGAAAAGCAGCCCCCCAGGAGCAACTTCAGCCACAGGACCACAGCTAAGAACAACTTTTCTGCTCCAAGCAACCTGCCTGGTGGACTCAGGACACATGCCCACAGGAACAGCTGAAGACCAGTAGACAGGAAAGACTACATGCCCGGAAGCAGAACACTCTGTTCCCATAACTGGCTGAAAGAAAACAGGAAAACAGGTCTACAGCATTCCTAACACATAGGCCTATAGGATGGTCTAGCCACTGTCAGAAATAGCAGAACAAGGTAACACCAGAGAAAACCTGATGGCAAGTGCCAAGCACAGGAACCCAAGCAACAGAAACCAAGACTTCATGGCATCATCGGAGCCCGATTCTCCCACCAAAGCAAACACTGAATATCCAAACACACCAGAAAAGCAAGATCTAGATTTAAAATAACATTTAATCATGATGATGGATGACCTCAAGAAAGACATAAGGAACTCCCTTAGAGAAATGGAGGAAAACATAAATAAACAAGTAGAAGCCTATAGAGAGGAATCACAAAAACCCTTGAAAGAATTCCAGGAAAACACAATCAAACAGGTAAAGGAACTAAAATTGGAAAAAGAAGCAATAAAGAAAGCACAAGGGGAGACAACATTGGATATAGAAAACCAAAGGAAGAGACAAGGAGCTGTAGATACAAGCATCACCAACAGAATACAAGAGATAGAAGAGAGAATCTCAGGAGCAGAAGATTCCATAGAAATCATTGACACAACTGTCAAAGATAATGTAAAACGGAAAAAGCTACTGGTCCAAAACATGCAGGAAATCCAAAACTCAATGAGAAGATCAAACCTAAGGATAATAGGTATAGAAAAGAGTGAAGACTCCCAGCTCAAAGGACCAGTAAATATCTTCAACAAAAACATAGAAGAAAACTTCCCTAACCTAAATAAAGAGATGCCCATAAACATACAAGAAGACTACAGAACTCCAAATAGATTGGACCAGAAAAGAAACTCCTCCCATCACATAATAGTCAAAACACCAAATGCACAAAACAAAGAAAGAATATTAAAACCAGTAATGGAAAAAGGTCAAGTAACATATGAAGGCATTCCTATCAGAATCACACCAGACTTCTCACCAGAGACTATGAAAGCCAGAAGACCCTGGACAGATGTCATACAGACCCAAGAGAACACAAATGCCAGCCCAGGTTACTGTATCCTGCAAAACTCTCAATTAACATAGATGGAGAAACCAAGATATTCCATGACAAAACCAAATTTACAATATCTTTCTACAAATCCAGCACTACAAAGGATAATAAATGGTAAAGCCCAAATAAGGAGGCAAGCTATACCCTAGAAGAGGCAAGAAACTAATCGTCTTGGCAAGAAAACAAAGAAAAGAAAAGCACACAAACATAAACTTACATCCAAATATGAATATAACAGGAAGCAATAATCACTATTCCTTAATATCTCTCAACATCAATGGTCTCAACTCCCCAATAAAAAGACGTAGATTAACAATCTTGATACGCAATGAGGACCCTGCATTCTGCTGCCTACAAGAAACATACCTCAGAGACAAAGACAGACACTACTTCAGAGTGAAAGGCTAGAAAACAACTTTCCAAGCAAATGGTCTGAAGAAGCAAGCTGGAGTAGCCATTCTAATATCGAATAAAATCAATTTTCAACTAAAAGTCATCAAAAAAGATAAGGAAAGACACTTCATATACATCAAAGGAAAGCACCAAGATGAACTCTCAATCCTAAATATTTTTGCTCCAAATACAAGGGCACCTACATACATAAAAGAAATCTTACTAAAGCTCAAAACACACATTGCACCTCACACAATAATAGTAGGAGATTTCAACACCCCACTCTCATCAATGGACAGATCATGGAAACAGAAATTAAACAGAGACGTAGACAGATTAAAAGAAGTCATGAACCAAATGGACTTAACAGATATTTATAGAACATTCTATCCTAAAGCAAAAGGATATACATTCTTCTCAGCACCTCATGGTACTTTCTCCAAAATTGACCATATAATTGGTCAAAAACAGGCCTCAACAGATACAGAAAGATAGAAATAATCCCATGCGTGCTATCAGACCACCATGGCCTAAAGCTGGTCTTCAATAACAATAAGGGAAGAACGCCCACATATACATGGAAGTTGAACAATGCTCTACTCAATGATAACCTGGTCAAAGAAGAAATAAAGAAAGAAATTAAAGACTTTTTAGAATTTAATGAAAATGAAGGTACAACATACCCAAACTTATGGGACACAATAAAAGCTGTGCTAAGAGGAAAACTCATAGCGCTGAGTGCCTGCAGAAAGAAATAGGAAAGAGCATATGTCAGCAGCTTGAAAGCACACCTAAAAGCTCTAGAACAAAAAGAAGCAAATACACCCAGGAGGAGTAGAAGGCAGGAAATAATCAAACTCAGAGCTGAAATCAACCAAGTAGAAACAAAAAGGACCATAGAAAGAATCAACAGAACCAAAAGCTGGTTCTTTGAGAAAATCAACAAGATAGATAAACCTTTAGCCAGACTAACGAGAGGACACAGAGAATGTGTCCAAATGAACAGAATCAGAAATGAAAGGGGAGACATAACTACAGATTCAGAGGAAATTCAAAAAAACATCAGATCCTACTACAAAAGCCTATATTCAACAAAACTTGAAAGTCTGCAGTAAATGCATAATTTCCTAGACAGATACCAGGTACTGAAGTTAAATCAGGAACAGATAAACCTTTTAAACAACCCCATAACTCCTAAAGAAATAGAAGCAGTCATTAAAGGTCTCCCAACCAAAAAGAGCCCAAGTCCAGATGAGTTCAGTGCAGAATTCTATCAGACCTTCATAGAAGACCTCATACCAATGCTATCCAAACTATTCCACAAAATTGAAACAGATGGAGTGCTACCAAATTCCTTCTATGAAGCCACAATTACTCTTTTACCTAAACCACACAAAGACCCAAGAAAGAGAATTTCAGACCAATTTCCCTTATGAATATCGATGCAAAAATACTCAATAAAATTCTGGCAAACCGAATCCAATAGCACATCAAAACAATCATCCACCATGATCTAGTAGGCTTCATCCCAGGCATGCAGGGTTGGTTTAATATACAGAAAATCATCAACGTAATCCATTATATAAACAAACTGAAAGAAAAAACCACATGATCATTTCATTAGATGCTGAGAAAGCATTTGACAAAATTCAACACCCCTTCATGATAAAAGTCCTAGAAAGAATAGGAATTCAAGGCCCATACCTAAACATAGTAAAAGCCATATACAGCAAACCAGTAACTAACATTAAACTAAATGGAGAGAAACTTGAAGCAATCCCACTAAAATCAGGGACTAGACAAGGCTGCCCACTCTCTCCCTATTATTCAATATAGTTCTTGAAGTTCTAGCCAGAGCAATCAGACAACAAAAGGAGATCAAAGGATACAGACAAAGGAGGCAGACCTATAAGAATTACCCTAGACTTCTCACCAGAGACTATGAAAGCCAGAAGATTCTGGGCACACGTCATACAGAACCTAAGAGAACACAAGTGCCAGCCCAGGCTACTATATCCAGCAAAACTCTCAATTAACAAGGTATTCCATGACAAAACTAAAATTACACAATATCTTTCCACAAATCCACCTCTACGAAAGATAATGGAGGGAAAAATCCAAAACAAGGGAGAAAATAATACCATAGAAAAAGCAAGAAAGTAATCTTACAACAAACCCAAAAGAAGAGAGTCAAAAAAACATAATTTCACCTCTAACAAAAAATAAAAACAAAAACAGGAAACAACAATCACTATTCCGTAATAGCTCTTAACATCAATGGACTCAATTCCCCAATAAAAAGTCATGGACTAACAGACTGGATGTGAAAGAAGACCTAGCATTTTGCTGTACACAGAAAACAGACCTCAGTGACAAAGACAGTACTGCCTCAAAGGAAAAGACTGGAAATCAATTTTCCAAGCAAATGGATCCAAGAAACAAGCTGGAGTAGACATTCTAATATCAAATAAAATCAACTTTCAAACAAAATTAAAAATAAGGAAGGACACTTCATATTCATTAAGGAAAAATTCACCAAGAGGAACTCTCAATCCTGAATATCTTATACTTAAAGTGCAAGGGTAACTACATTCATAAAAGAAACCTTACTAAAGCTCAAAGCACACATTGCACCTCACACAAAAAAAATGTGGAAAAATAAAACACCCCACTCTTATTAATGGACAGATGATGAAAATAGAGACTAAACAGAGTGAAACTGCCAGAAGTTATGAACCAAATGGATTTAGCAGGTATGTATAGAATATTTGATCCTAAAACAAAAGAATATACCTCCTTCTCAGCACCTCATGGTAAATTCTCCAAATGAACAAAATTAGCAAAATTAACAAAATCAAAAATGAAAAGGGAGACATAAAAACACAATCTGAGGAAATAGAAAAAATTCATCAGATCCTACTACAAAAGCCTATATACAACAAAACAGGAAAATCTGGATGAAATGGAAAATTTTCTGGACAGATAACAGGTACCAAAGTTAAATCAAGATCAGATAAACCATCTGAGCAGTCCCATAACTCCTAAAGAAACAGAAGCAGTTATTAAAAGTCTCCCAGTCAAAAGAAGCCCGGGACCAGATAGGTGTAGTGCAGAATTCTATCAGACCTTCATAGAAGACCTAATACCAATACTATCCAAACTATTCCACAAAATAGAAATAGAGGGAATGCAACTCAATTTCTTCTATGAAGCCACAATTATGCTTATACTTAAACCACAGAAAGACCCAACAAAGGAAGAGAATTTCAGACCAATTTCCCTTACAAATATGGACACAAAAATACTCAATAAAATTCTCACAAACTGAATCCAAGAACACATCAAAACAATCATCCATCATGATCAAGTAGGCTTCATCCCAGGGATTCAAGGATGTATGGAAATATATCAACGTAATCCACTATATACCCAAAGTCAAAGAAAAAAAACACACCATCTCATTAGATGCTGAGAAAGCATTTGACAAAATTCAACACCCCTTCCTGTTAAATGTCTTGGAGCGATCAGGAATTCAAGGCCCATACTTAAGCATTGTAAAAGCAATATACAGCAAACTAGTAGCAAATATCAAACTAAATGGAAAGAAACTTGAAGCAATTCCACTAAAATCAGGGACTAGAGAAGGCTGCCTACTCTCTCTCTCTCTCTCTCTCTCTCTCTCTCTCTCTCTCTCTCTCTCTCTCTCTCTCTCTCTCCTTACTCAATATAGTGCTCAAAGTCCTAGGCAGAGCAATCAGACAACAAAAGGAGGTCAAAGGGATTCAAATTGGAAAGGAAGAAGTCAATATCACTATTTGCAAATGATATGATAGTATACTTATGTGACCCCAAAATTTCCACCAGAGAACTACTAAGCCTGATAAACAACTTCAGCAAATAGCTGGGTATAAATTTAACTCAAACAAATCAGTAGCCTTCATTTACTCAAAGAATAAACAGGCTGACAAAGAAATTATGAAAATGACACCCTTCACAATAGTCACAAATAACATAAAATATCTCAGTGTGACTCCAATCAAGCAAGTGATAGATCTGTATGAGAAGAACTTCAAGTGTCTGAAGAAAGAAATCGAAGATCTCAGAAGATGTAAAGATCTCCCATGCTCATGGTTGGCAAGATTAGCACTGTAAAAATGGCCATGTTGCACAAAGCAATGTACATATTCAACGCAATCTCCAACAAAATGCCAACTCAATTCTTCATAGAGTTAGAAAGAGCAATTTGCAAATTCATTCGGAATAACAAAAATCCAGGATAGTGAAAACTGTCCTCAACAATAATAGAAATTCTGAGGGAATCACCATCCCTGACCTCAAGGAGTATTACAGAGCAATAGTGGTAAAAACTATATAGTATTGGTACAGAGACAGGCAGATAGATCAATGGAATGGAATTGAAGACCTACAAATTAACCCACACATCTATGCTCACTTGACCTTTAACAAAGGTGCTAAAACCAGGCAGTGGAAAAGAGATAGCATTTTCAACAAATGGTGCTGGTTCAACTGGAACCAGCATGTAGAAGAAGGCAAATTGATACATTCTTATCACCCTGTACAAAGCTCAAGTCCAAGTGGATCAAGAACCTCCACATCAAACCAGATACACTCAAACTAATAGAAGAAAAAGTGGGGAAGAGCCTCTAACACATTGGCACTTGGGAAAATTTCGTGAACAGAACACCAATGGCTTATGCTCTAAGATCAAGAATTGACAATTTGGACCTCATAACATTGCAAAGCTTCTGTAAGGCAAAGGACAAAACAGCAACCACAGATTGGGAAAAGATCTTCACCAGTCCTACATCTCATATCCAATATATATTGGCTAATATCCAATATATAAAAAGAACTCAAGAAGTTCTACTCCAGAAAATGAAATAACACTATTAAAAAATGAGGTACAGAGCTAAACAAAGAATTCTCAACTGAGCAATATCGAATGGCTGAGAAGTACCTAAAGAAATGTTCCACATCTTTGGTCATCAGGGAAATGCAAATCAAAACAACCCTGAGATTCCACCTTATACCAGTCAGAATGGCTAAGATCAAAACTCAGGTGACAAGAGATGCTGGCAAGAATGTGGTGAAAGAGGAGCACTCCTCCATTTTTGGTGGGATTGCAAGCTGGTACAACCACTCTGGAAATCAGTCTGCAGGTTCCTCAGAAAATTGGACATAGTACTACAACTGAGGACCCAGCTGAACAACTCCTGCGCATATACCCAAAAGATGCTTTAACATATGACAAGGTCACATGCTCCACTATGTTCATAGCAACCTTATTTATAACAGCCTGAAAATGAAAAGGAACCAGATGTCCCTCAAAAAGAGGAATGGATACAGAAAATGTGGTACATTTCCACATTGGAATACTACTCAGCTATCAAAAACAATGACTTCATGAAATTCATAAGCAAATGGATGGAACTAGAAAATATCCTGAGTGAAGTAACCCACTGAAAAACAAACAAACAAAAAAACCACAGACAGACAGACAGACAGACACACACACACACACACACACACACACACACACACACACACACACACACACACACACACACGGTATGCACTCAGTGATCAGTGAATATTAGTCCAAAAGCTCAGATTATCCAAGATATAATCCACAGACCACATGAAACTCGAGAAGGATGACCAAAGTATGGGTGTTTCAGTCCTTCTTAAAAAAGGGAACAAAAATATTCATAGGAGGAGATATGGAGACAAAATTTGGAGCAGAGATTGAAGGCCATTCTGAAAGTCATTCAGAGTCTACCCTACCTGGGCATCCATCCCATATACATACAGTCACCAAACACAGACAACATTGCTGATGCCAAGAAGTGCATGCTGACAGGAGCCTGATATACCTGTCTACTGAGAGGCTCTGCCAGAGCATGACAAATACAGAGTCAAATGCTAGCAGCCAGCCAAAGAACTGAGACAACGGCCCCCTTGGAGGAATTAGAGAAAGGATTGAAGGAGCTGAAGGGGTTTGCAACTCCATAAGAATAACAATACCAACCAACCAGAGCTCCCAGTTACTAAACCACCACCCACAGAGAACACATGTACAGACCCATGGCTCCAGCTGCATATGTTTCAGAGAATGACTTATTGGGCACCAATGGGAGGAGAAGCCCTTGGAACTGCCTAGACTGGACCTCCCAGTATAGGAGAATGGCAGGGCAGGAAGGCTCGAAGGGGTGGGTAGCTGGGTGGGGGGAACACCTTCATACAAAGGGGAGGGGGAATAGGATAGGGTGTTTATGGATGGGAAACCAGGAAAGGGGATAACATTTGAAATGTAAATAAAAAGTATCCAATAAAAAAAGTTAAAAAATAATAACTCCAAAGACAGAAATCTCTTACAGCAGAAAATTATATAGCAAGGCAGCAAAACATTTTACATAACCCACAGGGAGGTTATTAGAATTCATAAATGAATTTTAACATTACCAAGAACAATTTGTTGTAAAAAACTTAATCAGAAGATTTCTACAATAAACTATTATTTCTGACAGAAATATGCCATTTAAAACAGCAGTAAGTAAAACTGGTCTAATTATTGGATGTATTTTTATCAAAATATAATGAGAAATTAGGAAGAAAATTATAATAGCAGGCTTTTAGACATTCCTTCTTTTATCTCCAGGAAGTTCTGGGAAAGAACTTTACATCCATAAGGGTATCTCAATAAAATAAATACCTTCTTCATAATAGACACAAAACCAAATTATCTTATATGAGATAGAAAATTATATGTATACATAAATTGGTCACATTATGATTAATACTTTTTATTCAATAAAGTCTGAGTGTGATTGTAAAAGGACAACTCAGGTGAGGAAATGATAGATTAATAAGAAATAAGACACTCATAATAAAAATATGTAATGAACTGCAAATCCCTGGAAGTAAAAATAACTCTTTGGAAAAGTGAGCAAGTAGCTGAAGAGATGCTTTACAAAGAGCATCTGTAAATGACAAGTAGGCAAAGATAATGCATTCACGGCTTCTCATCAGGCAAACACAGTACAGAATATAATCTATGGATGCTACCAGCTTCAGAATGGCAGGATGAGAAGGACTGAGAAAGAATTGAGACCCTAGGTGCTTAACTCCGTGGGGAAGCTCAGGCTTATGTAACCATAACAAAGAGTTTGACACTATCTCCTAATGTCAACCATCCTCATGTCCTATAATCCTGAGTATAGGTTCTCTTTCTAAACATGTAGGAAACGTAGCACACAAAGAGGAACATGGCAATGTTATTTGAACTGCACCAAGCCACATACAATTCAAATACCTGCCCACTGTAGTACAAACAGACAGATCTCAAAGAACAATGCACACAGCTTGGAAGGTGACAACATTACTGGTACCACAGCATGTGTGAAAATCACAAGAGGAAAGAATGGGCAAAGATGGTTAAAAAAAATCCCTCCTGCAGAACCCCTGACCTATAAAGCATTCAGGGATAAGAAAGAGAACCTTAGGATAGTAGAAAGCAGGTTTCTAGGATAGCAGTCTCTTCCCCTACCCCTCCATCATCCTCCAATTTTCCCCAATCCCCATCCTTTTTTCTAGCATAGTCTCACTGTGTAGACAAAAATGGTCTCCAAAAAAGTTCTGGGATATAGGAAAGTACACATATCTGGACATACACACTCATAAACACATGCCACAGATGTCAATATTTTGATTCTTCCTTAGATAAATTATATTGTTTTTCTACTAAACAATTTATTAATTAGTAAATCCTTATGTTGCACACATCTACATAATAGTAGACTACCTAATATTTAGACTGGGAAGAAGGTAACAGTCCCTGATAATAAGCCAGTTGGTAAGAACACGCTGGAAAAATCATACCAAGCACAAAGCAGGAATTCTCAGGTTTTGCATGTTGAACTTTGGGGCTGGATAATTTCTTATTGTGGAAAACTACCCTATGCTTTGGGAGGAGGTCATGTACCATCACTCCTGTTCTATTCCCACACGATGTTGATAAAACATTGTCTCCATAGTTGAAACAACTGGTAAATAATTTAGCCCTTGAGGTATTGGGTTGGACACTTTAAAAAAAATAGCAGCTATTTTGAAATATCATCTTTATAAATTTTCTTTCGGTTTTTGCTTTTAATAATTTTTATTTTTTTAAATTTTTATTGGTTATTTTATTTACTTACATTTCAAATGTTATGCCCCTTCCCAGTTTCGCTTCTGCAAACCCCTATTACACTCCCCTCCCTCCTGCTTCTATGAAGGTGCTCCCTCACCCACTCACCCACTCATTCACTCCCACCTCACTGCCCTAGCATTCCTCTACACTGGGGCCTTCCCAGGACCAAGTGTTGTTGTAAAAATATAATAAATAAAAAATGTGTGGTTGTCTTCTATCCCCACTAGATATGGCACCATGGTGCTCTCAGATATCTGCTGAATATCTTAATTCTCAGTCAGCAAAGCATCTCACCCCCTCTGCTCCATCCTATATCACACTGCCAAAGGCCTCTCTCTGAGCCTGGCAGCAATCTCTCTACTTATCTAGTTCCCAAGGCAGGTTTCCATGCCAGACATCCCAACTCCGTGGTGGCCCAGACCAGCCACCCCACACTCCATTACACTTAAATCTACAAATGAAAGAACACACAACACAATAACCTTTGGCCCAATTGATAAGATATAATTGCCCACCTAAACATACAAAGCCCAATACGCAACAATCCCTTAAGAATATTAATAACAACCTGTAAATACACAGAGTGGAATCTTAATATTAGCCTCCATTGTTGTCCCTGGGCTCCTGTCGCTTTGTTTCTATTCCAGACCCCTCCTCTTCCTTCAAACTTCTCTCCCACCCATCCTTCCTTCTCATCCAATGACAGGCCTCCTTCTATCCTGTACTTGCCCCTCACTTGTATTTTATAAGTGAGAAGGTTCTGGTGAAGTCACCTGAGTCCTGAGTAGTGACTAGGCAGCTGTCCTTGGGGCAGTGGAATTAGCATCAAAATACAGATAACTCCTTGACAAATTACAACTCCTTGGGCCTCTCTTCTCATTAACATCAGATAAGGCCATCTTCTGCTTCATATGCAGATGTAGCCATGGGTCCCTCCATTTGTATTCTTCAGTTGGTGATTTAGTCCCTGGGAGCTCTGGGGGGTTCTGGTTAGTTGATATTGTTGTCCTTCTGATGGGGTTGCAAACAAAGCTCCTTCAGTCCTTCCCCTAACTTCTCCATTGGAGTTCTCTTGTTCAGTCTGATGATTGGCTATAAGCATCCGTATCTGTATTGGTAAGGCTCTGGCAGAGCTTCTCAGGGGACAGCTCTATCAGGCTTTTGTTAGAAAGCATTTCTCAGCAGCAGCAATAGGGAATAGTGAATCTATTAGAAGAGAAATTGGGAAAGTGCCCCAATCACATTGGCACAGGGAAAAAATTCCTGAACTGAACACCAATGGCCCAGGCTCTAAGCTCAACTATAGACAAATGGGATCTTATAAAATTGAAAAGCTTTGTAAGGCAAAAAACACTATCATCAGGACAAAATGGCACCCTACACATTGGGAAAAGATTTTTACCAATGCTACATCTGATAGCACACTAATATACAATATATACAAAGAATTCAAGAAGTTAGACTCCAGAGAACCAAATAACCCTATTTAAAAATGGGGTACAGAGGTAAACAAAGAATTCTCAACTGAGGAATCTCAAATGACTGAGAAGCACCTAAAGAAATGTTCAACATCCTTAGTCATCAGAGGAATGCAAATCAAAATGACCCTGAGATCCCACTTCACATCAATTGGAATGACTAAGATCAAAAACTCAGGTGACAGCAGATGCTGGCCAGGATGTGGAGAAAGAGGAACACTCTTCCAAGGTTGGTGGGATTGCAAGCTGGTACAACTACTCTGGAAGTCAGCCTGGCAGTTCCTCAGAAAATTAGAAATAATTCTACCTCAGGATCCAGCTATACTACTCCTAGGCATATACCCAAAGTATATCCTGCCATGCCACAGGTGCAAGTGTTCCACTATGTTCATAGCAGCCTTATGTATAATAACCAGAAACTGGAATCAACCCAGATGTCCTTCAACAGAGGAATGGATACAGAAAATGTGGTCATCTACACAATGGAATACTATTTAGCTATTAAAAACAATGACTTCATGAAATTCTCAGACAAACGGATGAAACTAAAAAATAACATCCTGAATGAGATAACACAGTCACAAAAACACACACATGGTATGAACTCACTGATAAGTTGCTATTAGGAAAAAAGCTCGGAATACCCATAATACAGACCACATGAAGCTCAAGAAGAAGGAAAACCAAAGTGTGCAGGCTTCAGTCCTACTTAGAAGGGGGAACAAAATAATAACAGGAGGTAGAGGGTGGGAAGGACTTGGGAGGAAGAGAGGAGGAGGAGAGGAACAAAGGGGGCAGGATTGGGTGTGAGAGGACACAGGGGAGATGTACAGAGGATCAGGAAATTGAACAGAGGTTTGTAGCAATGGGAGATGGGGAACTAGGGGTTCCAGCAAGTCCCAGATGCCAGGAAAGCAAGAGGCTCCTAGGACCAAATGGAGATGACATTAGCTGAAATACCCAACAAAGGGGAGAAAGAACCTGTTAAGACCATATCCAGAGCTTAGGCATAGCCCTAGTTGAGAAATGGGACCACCTACCCTTCTTTATAAATTTCCTATTGCCTTACTCTGAGTATTGTTTCCTTTTATGGTTTTAAAGTCCTCTAGACAATTCTCCCTTTAATTTATGTTTGGCCATATGAGCCCATGTGGATCTAAAACAGACAAGTCTTTCTTACAACTATTTCAAATTTTATGTCGCAAGGTTTGATAATACGACTCAAGTAAAATATTTTAATCTGAAATACAGTTGTGGTATGAACCAACTGATACTGGAGAGGCATAGATCTTATTTTTCATTAGGCAGACAGATTGGAAAGCTTGGGGATTCAGCCACCACTGGCTTGTGACAAGTCTAATGCAAGTAATCTCCTTCCTCCAAGGCCTGTCCCCTCCCCCAGCACACTTGCTTCCTCTACCTCTCACTCCCTATCTTCTCTTCTTTCCATGTTAACAGAGTTCTGTAGTCATAGCTCAGCCAGTCATTTCAATTACAGTTTCCAGTGAGCCACATCAAGAACTCAAAGTGAAGAGTAAAAAACCACACTCGGCTGTGGCGTTTTTATTGCTGTATTTTAAGTCATTACCAGTAACTGGAATCTGTCTACTTCACTGAACTTTCTAAAGCATGCTCATTACAACACATTCAGTGCACATTTGGGGGGAAACGAGTAACCAATTTGCTAAGTTGGTGTGTTTTAATTGGTTGACAATTTGAAAACACATCTGTGGGACAAGCAAAAAGCTAACCCTGCCTAGAGAGGATACAAACAGAATTTTAATTCAACAACACATATTTCATATCTTTTCAGATGAAACCAAGACCAATGAGGGAGTAAGTTCTTTCTGGACACTAGGGTCTAACAGTGCCTTACCATTTCTCCTCCTCCTCATCCTCTTCCTTCTTCTCCTCCTTCTCCTCCTCCATTTCCCCTTCTCCATTCATGCTCTCACAGGTGCAGTTTGATGGGACAAGCACACAGCTATTGTTCTGACAGACCAAAACCAGCAACTTCAACTGCAATAACAGTGCTAAGGTTAGACCGATGTTTCTCCCTGGTCTATATCACTTTCAGTCAACCTGTTTGCAGCTCTGACCATAACCCTTGAAGTACTGGGTCATACTGTTTACTATTTATACACTTCTATGCCCGCTTTCAGCCATTCAATTCCAGAATCCTCCCATGTGTCTGCTTTTCTGCAGGCAGTTCAGATAAAACACCACCTTCTTGTAGACATACATACTGCTGTTTTGACATGGTATCCCATGGGCTGGCTCTCTCTCTCTCTCTCTCTCTCTCTCTCTCTCTCTCTCTCTCTCTCTCTCTCTCTCATTTAAACATTTTACTTCATATGGGTATTGTACATGTTACTGTGTCTGAAAAAATATTTTTATACAAGCACATACAGCACATTGTGCAACCTCATTTCCATACTCGCCTTTCTCTTTATCCCCTTCCATTCAGTAACTTAAATCAGTCTTAGAAAAGCAGGTCATGATTCCTTTCACATGTTTTTCTTGTATTTTCTATAGGAACATAAACACTCCTGGGATTTTAGATCTCTATTTTTTTTTCTCTAATTCATTCCAAAACAGCACTTTAAAACATCACAGTCCCAGGACTAAAATGATGACTAAGTGGCAAAAAGGAGCCAGTGCCCTTCCAGAGAACCTGATTTGGTTCCCAGCACCCAAACAAGTGACTCACAAATGGCTGGAACTCCCTAACCCAAAGAAGGAGAACAGTCTTATTGATGTGTGTGTGTGTGTGTGTGTGTGTGTGTGTGTGTGTGTGTGTGTGTGTGTGTGCCATAGTCTAGAGTATACATTGGCAGAACTCAGCCTACAGCTGTTCCTCTCAGTTCTCCTTTAATGGCTGGTATTGCATTCATTTGTTAAATGTTGTCTGTTCCTGACTTAAAAATGCCTGAAAACATTTTTTTTATTAAGAGATTGGTGAGGGGGTGGGTGAAAACTGGAAATAATTTCTCTTGTGGTAGGCATGAACCAAGAGTCTGTGATAACAGAACTAGATCTATTCTGTCTCTGTGACAGAATATCTGGAATAATCAATTTATTGACAGGAATACTTGTTATTCCTCACTTTCTGAGATTTCAGGTCACACATTAAGCCTGTGCATCATAACAGAAGCAAGCAGCTAAGATATTAACCTATGGTAGCTGTAGAAAAAAAGGGCAAACAAGAAAAGACCAAATCACAATGGACCCTTCAAGAGCATGCTGCAGTTAATCAAAACCTCTCCGGGTATTTCCTGTCTCCTAAAACTCCTACCAGCCCCACAGAATCACAGGCTAGTGACCAAGTCTTTTATGCACATGCCTTTGTAAGTAATGAGAACTATCTGAGGCTATCAAGAGACAGCAAGCTCCCACACTGATGAGAGATCTTTATAGACATCCTACCGTTCTACTTAAAGCAAGTTAGAATGAAATACATTGAGGTTCAAATATAGTTTGTTTGCTTGCTTGCTTGCTTGTTTGTGTGTAAGTCCCTTTCAAATGGCTTTCCAATGAATAAATAGAACAATATCTTTTCCTTTCAAACTCTTAAATCAGGACTGACTCAGCTTCGAAGGTGGAGGCTTCTACTGCCAACATACACATGAGTTTAATAACTGTGACCCACATGCAAGAAGACGAAAACCTACTCCTTCATGAACAGCATGGTCCAGATATAAGTACCATACTTTGAATTCCTGTCCCCTAAACTATGAACCAAAGGGAGTTCTTCTATTTTTATCACAAAATACCTAATTTAATTTTTTGTTAATAGCAACAGGTGAAGTTTTCCTTGTCTTGTGCATATTTTTTCAGCTTATAATAGAAACTCAATATAAGATCTGCCTCTTAGCAGATACATAATTGCAATACAATGTTGACATACAGAGCCTCATCATTTCCATGAGGAACCTTTGTCTTCTGTGCATCAGCTCCCTACTTCATTCCAGCAGTCTCCATCCTCCTTCCTGCTTCTGTGAGGTCCACTCTGTTACATTCCTTATGGAATCAACATCCACACAGTATTTGCTTTTCTACCATGGCTTATTTCATTTAGTACAACATACCTAAGGGACAACAGGGTGTTTCATGTGGCAATATATCCTTTTAAAATGTCTGATTACATTTGTGTGTGTGTATGTGTGTGTGTGTGTGTGTGTGTGTGTGTGTGTGTGTGTGTGTGTGTGTGTGTACTACAGTGTACTACAGTGAGATCAGGCTGTTTCTATATCTTAGCTATTGTAAATGATTGTTTCAGTGAATACAGAGTTACGATCTACTAGATTACAACTTAACGTCCTTTGAATGAATACCCAGAAATCTGACAGCTTGGATAGATGGTGTTTCATTGTTACTACTGCTGCTGGTGTTGTTGCTGCTGCTGTTGTTGTTGCTGCTGTTGCTACTTCTGCTATTTTTGCTGCTGTTGTTGCTGTTGCTGCTGCTACTGGTGTTACTGCTGCTACTGTTGTTGCTGCCACTGCTGTTGTTGCTGCTGCTACTGTTGCTGCTGTTGTTGCTGCTATTGCTATTGCTGCTGCAACAACAGCAGCAGTAGTAACAATGAAACACCATTAACCCAACCTGTCATATTTCTGGGTATTCGTCCTGGCCTCAGGCATAGAAGAGGCAGAAGTCACAGGTAATTTTAGCCCATCAGTCAATGACAACAATTCTGTCTCCCTGGCTAAACAAATATAAACACCTTTTCCCAAAAAGGACTGCTTCCAAGTAGTAATGGGCCAAAATGATTGCTGCCTGTAAGATACTGCTGCCTTTTCTCCATGGAGGATAGCATAATTTAGCTCATGGTGGGTTTTATTTTTTTCTTTCAGCCTTCAATGAGAAATAACAGAAAAAAGTTGCATTACCCAAAAAAGATTAAAAGCACCAGAGAATTATAAATATAGCATGAGCCACTATCCTCTGCTGCCTCCACCAAACAGATCCTGGGAATTAATAAGGCAAAGGATCCATCAAGAAGGAGTCCATCAAAACGGCAACCAACAGATTGGGAAAAGATCTTTACCAATCCTACAACAGATAGAGGGCTTATATCCAAAATATACAAAGAACTGAAGAAGTTAGACAGCAGGGAGGCAAATAACCCTATTAAAAAATGGGGTTCAGAGCTAAACAGAGAATTCACAGCTGAGGAATGCCGAATGGCTGAGAAACACCTAAAGAAATGTTCAACATCGTTAGTCATCAGGGAAATGCAAATCAAAACAACCCTGAGATTTCACCTCACACCAGTGAGAATGGCTAAGATCAAAAACTCAGGTGACAGCAAATGCTGGCGAGGATGTGGAGAAAGGGGAACACTCCTCCATTGTTGGTGGGGTTGCAGACTGCTACAACCATTCTGGAAATCAGTCTGGAGGTTCCTCAGAAAATTGGACATTGAACTGCCTGAGGATCCAGCTATACCTCTCCTGGGCATATACCCAAAAGATGCCCCAACATATAAAAAAGACACGTGCTCCACTATGTTCATCGCAGCCTTATTTATAATAGCCAGAAGCTGGAAAGAACCCAGATGCCCTTCAACAGAGGAATGGATACAGAAAATGTGGTACATCTACACAATGGAATATTACTCAGCTATCAAAAACAATTGCTTTGTGAAATTGGGAGGCAAATGGTTGAACTGGAAACTATCATCCTGAGTGAGCTAACCCAATCACAGAAAGACATACATGGTATGTACTCATTGATAAGTGGCTATTAGCCCAAATGCTTGAATTACCCTAGATGCCTAGAACAAATGAAACTCAAGACGGATGATCAAAATGTGAATGCAGATCGCTCATGAGAGACACAGCCAGAATACAGCAAATACAGAGGCGTATGCCAGCAGGAAACCACTGAACTGAGAACAGGACCCCTGTTGAAGGAATCAGAGAAAGAACTGGAAGAGCTTGAAGGAACTCGAGACCCCATATGTACAGCAATGCCAACCAACCAGAGCTTCCAGGGACTAAGCCACTATCCAAAGACTATACATGGACTGACCCTGGACTCTGACCTCAGAGGGTTGCAATGAATATCCTAGTAAGAGCACCAGTGGAAGGGGAAGCCCTGGGTCCTGCTAAGACTGAACCCCAGTGAACTAGACTGTTGGGGAGAGGGGCAGCAATGGGGGGGGGGTTGGGAGGGAAAAAGCAAGGAGGAAGGGGGGGGGGGAGGGGGATGCTTGCCCGGAAACCGGGAAAGGGAATAACACTCGAAATGTATATAAGAAATACTCAAGTTAATAATAATAATAATAATAAAAAAAGAAAGCAAGATACAAAAAAAAAAAAAAAAAAAAAAAAAAAGAAAAGAAGGAGTCCATCGATCTCACTATAACAGAAGAAAGGGGGAGAGGCCTTTGATTTTCCCTCTTCACCTTCCATGCCTTGCTTTCTGCTTTGTGTTCTACCTAGTCCTGTCCACTAACTCCCAC
Organism: Rattus rattus; assembly: GCF_011064425.1. Taxonomy (NCBI): domain Eukaryota; kingdom Metazoa; phylum Chordata; class Mammalia; order Rodentia; family Muridae; genus Rattus; species Rattus rattus. Next base: position 3,229,977 of record NC_046161.1, read on the forward strand.
TCCGTAGCTTTTTATTCCTCTCTGCAAAGTGCCCAGAGCCTGCCTTCTCAGGTAAAATACTGCCTGAGCCCAAGTCTCTCTTGTCTCTCTTTCTGGTGTTCGAGATTTGTTCACCAACCTGCCCACCTTGGAATACACTTACTCCACCCTCACAAAAAACTGTTTGATATTTATGAATACAATATTTCCTTGGTCTTCATGTTTATTTATTTGTTTAATAACAATCGTGATATGTACAACTTACTGTGTGTCCACTGATAGCTGTTCATTCCAGCTTGAGGTCAGGAATAGCTTTCCTGTTGTGAACCCTACCCTCGTGATCTCTGTTTGCCAGCCATCACCCCTAGACTACTCTGGCAGCCAGACTTGATCAGACTGAAGGAACCAGGTGTCCTATGACTGTAACAGGCATTCTCAGGCTCCAGAGGTGGGAGAGTGGCTAGGCCCTTCCCTACAGAAAAAAATCCTACCAATAGCTGAATTTGCCACATAATCCCTCTAATCCACCTGCCACAGAAAACTCTGTATAAACCCTGTTTTCTGCTCAGTTTGCTACTGCTTCTTGCCTTCTTCTGGGCTTTTCCCTCCCAATAAATCTCTTGTGTCAACTTCGTTGTGTGGTATGATTCGGTTGTATTCCTTGGTTCCCACTGCCAGGACACCATTTCCCTCAGAGCTGTAAAACTTTCAAGAGACCCTTGGAAGTACTCCTCACAACAACCTTTTCTCCTTAGATATCAGAACACATAAAAGGGAGAAGTGATAGTAAACATTAGAGGGATCATGAAATAAATTATAGTATGGGAAACTAATCATTTTAAAATAACTTATTTTGAGTATGAAAACAACATAGCACTAAAAGTTATATTTTTATGGGGGAAAGAAAAAAATACATATCATCTTACTGGTACATTTTAAACATTCTAAATATGTTTCTAAATTCTCTCCCTTAACCATTCTCTGTTGTTGTTTCTTCTTGAATCTTCTAAGAAGATTCGCTGTATATGAGGGAGACACACACAGAACTTGTGCTAACTTGATAGATTGAGTACAAAATCCCCAGGGGCAGAGGTCTTTTGGAAAGCACAGGTATCATACATGGCCACAAGAAAGTGTGGACAAGACTGTGAGGCAGTTGTCGTCAGAACTGTTCACTGACTGTTCCTTAGAACTTTTCACAGAGCTGGCCTCAAGCACTGGCAATCACACCCAAAAACTGGAAGGTGGATCATTTTCCAGTGTGAGCAGTGTGGAAATCCTTGTGCCTCTCATGGGTGAGTGAACTGCCGCTCCCGGGGCTCAAAGGGTTTGCTTAGCATCACAAAGTTGGTGTGTGGAAGACTGGTGCAGTACCTGACACCTGGCACTACTCTGCACTATTCTAGATTGTTCTTCACTGAAAAGCTGTAGAAATTTTGACAAGCTCAGGAGGCTTGCTCGCCATTGGCTTTATCTAAATTTACTAATAACAGAACAGATTGGATCTGCTGCAGTCCTGCCAATCAAGTGAGCCTTCAGTGATGAAATTCCAGCATCTTCTTGGACTGACAGACTGGTTTGCCAGTTCCCCCAAGGATTTCTTGTCTTGCTGCCTCAGTAGAGAAAGAAAAGTCATAGGTTTTGGAATTCCATCTTTCAGCTCTCAACTGTCTAGAGTAATTCTCTGAACCTTTCATCTTTCTCAGTCTTGAGATTGCTAAGGTTTGTTATAGCTTCCCCCTAAGATTTTCATTTTGAAAGCTTTGTCTCTTGGATGCCAGAGTTTAGGAGGTAGAAATGTCCAGGGATGAGTCCAGATGAAAATATTTAGGTCACTGGGAAATAAGAATTAAGGCTCGGCCCAGGAAGTGGGTCAGGTCTCATAGAGGTAGATCACTTCTGGCCAGGGTTGTATGAAGGGCAAGGCCAGCCCCTTCCTGTCACTTGCTCCTGAGCAAATCAAAATGCTTTCTCTTGACCCTCCAGAGTTGGGAGCTGATATGAAGTTATTTCCTTACAATGCCTGTAGACTTCAGTATTTTGCCACAGTCACACAAAATGTACTACGTAGTTGTGCTAAGAAAACTCACTCTGGACTTAAAGATTTCAGAGAAAATGGTCCTCTAGGCAATTCCCTCACAATAACTGTGCTGCCATAGAGCAGCTTGTTTGATTCTAAAAAAAATGTTTTTATTAAATGAATTGGTAATTTTCCCGCTATGTATTTTAAAGTTAGACTTTCTATTTAAACTTAAATTACTTTTATGAAATGTATTATTTTTAAGTATAAATGTGCAATTAAAGCATTTCAAATAGATATAGTTTTAGAGATCGGGTCTCACTATGTAGTTCCGCCTGGCCTAGAAATCGTTATGTAGACAACCCTGGCCCTGAAGTCACAGTGATTGGTCCAACTTAACTTCCCAAGTACTAGGATTAAAAGTGTGTACCCACACAATGGCTGAAATATTAAGTTTGGTTGTGCCTAATTTAGCTTATTTTGATACACAGTATCATCCTTACCTGGGAGTATAAATAAGGCTTTTCTTCCTTAAATAATTTCTTGACAGACATTTTATCACAGATATGAAAAGCAGCTAACTCAGGGTACAGCTTCTCTAACTTTAAGCCCTTCCTTATTCTCACAGACTCCATATATACTCCATATATACTGTATTGCTTGCTCAGAACTCAATGGAGTGCATAATGTAATGCAAGACCTGCCCATAATTTGGCTTCTCCAAATACAGGGCTCCTCCGGTTCAACCACCTCTCTCTCTCTCTCTCTCTCTCTCTCTCTCTCTCTCTCTCTCTCTCTCTCTCTCTGTTTCTCTCTCTCTCTGTCTCTCTCTCTCCTCTCTCTCTGTCTCTCTCTCTCTCTCTCTCTCTCTCTCTCTCTGTCTCTCTCTCTCTCTCTCTCTCTCTCTGTGTGTCTATCTCTCTCTCTCTGTCTCTCTCTCTGTTTCTCTGTCTCTCTCTCTGTCTCTGTCTCTCTCTCTCTCTCTCTCTCTCTCTCTCTCTCTCTCTCTCTCTCTCTCTCTCTCTCTCTCTTCTAACTGCAGATTTATCTTCACTTTTGTGTTTGGTTCACTCTTCAATACGTTCCAGTCAAACAATTTGTCCCTGAAGGAGGCCTGCACTCCACTGACGGTCTAATTCTCGTGTGTTTAGAGCTCCTACACCTTCTACTTCTTTGATCCCCAATTTCTGGCACCATTTGGGGAGGCTGTGAGGCATGGCTCTGTCATGAGATTGGGGCTTTGGGGATTATGGATTCTCTTTGCTTTCACTGAAATTCTTTTTTCCTGGCTTTCCAATCTAAAAACAATCCGCATCACATGCCACTACCTGCCCACAACCATGACCACCACAGATAGAACCTCTCAGCCACCCTGTCTCCCTCACAGTGACAGACTACCTTGCAATCTGTCATTAAGTTGCTTCTGTCACATAGGCAAGAAAGCAACCAATATATTGCAGAATCAGACAAGTTAAGAAGGATCTTTGGCATTTTGTTTCATACTAGGTCTTTCAACCTAAATCATGCTGCTCAGAAAATTGCTGTAAGGAAGAAAGTGAACTATTTCAACTGGATGGGCTAAACCGAAGTTCATCTTCACCAGGCAATATAGCATGCAGGAGGGTGTTTGGCATGACTTAACTCTGTTACCTCTGTCCTGAAGCTTATATTTTTAGATCAAGAAGATCTGCGGTTCCATTTTGTATGGGGCCTTCCAGGTTATATAGTCAGTCTTGAACTTACACTTGCAGGACTCAGGAGTGCAACAATGAAATAGCTCACCCTGCAGTGTTCAGAGTCAACTGCTCACACAGCACAGAGTTGGTCAGTTCCACCCTATCCCTGAAATGGCTCTGGCAAAATCCAGGCAGGAAACGGATTTTTCAAGACAATTGTAGGGGCCTGGCTTAGGTAATGAGGAAGTAGATCAGAACTTAGGCACAGTGTGGGTTCCAGCAGGATTGCCCAGTGGTTGGAGACCTTACCTCAAATGCCTAACTTGGGCCCCTGCCTCTTCTGAAGACATGAGGTGCTATACTATGCACGTATCCACTCACATGCTTTCTATTTTCATGTAGATCCCCTGCCTCTGCTACGACAGATCCAGCAATTAGAGCAACCATGCCCACCTCAGACAGTTATCTTGTAGGTAAAATCGTCATTAAAACCCAAAACCAGACCAATTAAATTTCCATATTATCTTTGACAAGTAAGAGACTCAGTCAGGTTTACTAATTTAGTGTTCTTTACTTAATAACTTTCAATGGCAGGTCTCAGATACAAACCCTGAACCCAAACTTGTGTCTTTAGCTTCCATACTGTGACAGGAAAATTCCATAGCTCATGATATGGATATAAAGTAGAAGGCCTCACTGCAACTCCTGGGAAGGGAGGGGACTCCAGTCACTTGCCAGGCACCTCAAGGAACGAATAATGAGGCACTAGCAGAACAAGCAAGCAGCAAGAGCCCCCAGAAGAAAGATGTCAGTCCTGCTGCTACTGAAGAGAAAGGCAAATTCCCCAGGGACCCTATGCAGAAACAGCCCTGTAGCAGCTAAGAGGGAAAAATGATATTCAGTTAACTAATCAGTTGCTGGTTCAGCTTCCTCTGTGTTCACTGCAGGCTAGAAATTTGCCAAGGACTCAGACTGCATGCAGGACACCTCAAGTAATGACAGGAAGCTTCCTGTAGGTGGGTAGACTAGCCTGTCCTTGCCCCAAAAGGCCTGGGGTGGTGACCAGCTAAATGACCCCAGGCAAGTTTGACATTCTTGATGAAAATGATCCAGCTCCCTCTTTCATATGTAAGTACAGTGTGTTAAACAGTAAGGCAGTTTATTATTCTTCTCACCATAAAGTTATCAAGTCCCTGTTGGTAATTGGTTCTAATGCTTTGTCTTAATTCAGCTCCCAAGGCTATGCTTCCAGACCTGAGGGGTGGAATGACTTCGAATGGTAATAAAGACAAGCCTTAGAGTCAGTGGCTGGGCAGGAAGATGGGGCAAGACTTTTAGATTGTGCCATCAATGGACCTAAAGAGAGGGGAGGAGGAGAAGAATCACCATGACAAGGAAGCAGAAAGATGAAACTTAACGGCCTCCAGCATGTAAGAATCCAGGAGTGGCCCTAGGGGCCACTCCCCCACTGGGTCTCGGGTAGCAGAGATGAAATACAGATTTTAAAAGATTTTTAACTCAGGAACACCAGAGTGGTATGTGCTAGCTGCAGGGAGGTTCAGAAGTGCTCAGCCACTGAGGTAGTCGAGGCATATCAAAATTAGCTGGCATGCATGTCTTTCATTTGAGAATCCACAGAGCTCTTGCGCAGGTGATCTGCCAGGAGCCAAAGCAGTTTAAATAATTTGCTGCTGCAAATCTTGCACGGGGATCAAACATAGACTTGATTGAGCAAGTGAGAATTGTTTGTCTCTCTGCCTTTGAAAAATTTTGGTACCACAGCTAGGAAATGATTTCATTTCCTGGGGTCCATAAGGAGAAAGGGCGTGGTGAGGAGGAAGAGGAATGGACTGAAGCTTAGCAACTGAATAGGAGTGGTGAACAGAGCTCAGAGGAATACCAAAACGTCGTGAGTCGAGCAGGCAAGCACTCTCCACCCTTAACTCTGCCCTAATCTCCACCCACGGTGCAGATTTATCCTCTCTCAGACTCGGTCCCTGGTCGATCATATTCTCCGTGTGTCTTGCCCTGCTCCTTTCTCACACTTTTTTTTCTGTACCCTCCTTAGATTTTTATTTCAATGTTGCTCCCCACAACCTTCCATGTATTCCCAGCAAACTGGCTTTCTTTGAAGCCTTTACGAAGACTGGATTTCCATATTTGAGGACCTCATGGGATCTCAGTAGAATTTCTAAGCCACTGCCTTTCCACCAGTGGTTACAGACTGGCCCATGACTTCTTTGCTCATTTTCTTTCACTAATCTCTGACTAATTCTCCACATGAGTTCAGGAATTTAACCCGAGGCTCAGTCTTTCTCGGTATCACCCTAGATTATGTCTGCATTAACTTGTCTAAAGTCCTGCTATAAACCAAAACTGCAGAAAGTGCTTCAGAGAAAATGGAAAACGAAGAGGTCTTTAACCTATACACAGAATGCTGAAAGAATATCCTGAGATGAACGCTTCAAGGATGCATTTTTAGGCCGTCCTGCTCTTTGGTTCAGGAATGACCTCACTAGGTGGACCTCTTCTGGGGCTTGGAAATTACCTCACTCACCAACAGTTTGTGTATCTTGGGCAAGGCTCAGCTCTGCACAGAGGAGTCCATCAAGTGCCAAACCAACTGACTGGTAAAGGATTGTGCGTCCCTAAGAGACCTGGCTTAAGGTCAATGATTTCCCTCTCTCCTTCAACTGTGAAACCTAACACGGGGTCCATAAGAAACATCTTTGCTCCAGTAAACATTCCATCTTTAGTTCTACAATTACAAAGCCCTACTTCCTAAGCCGCGAGCGTTGCTCAGCTGTCATTTCTGTACATTAGACTGTAGCTGTTTTGGACTAGTCTAGTCTGAATCTAAGCCCTGTTGAGTCCATAGTCCCACCAGTAAGTGGAAAGCTTTTGCTCCCTGCTCAAGTTCTGCATGCCTGGCACTTGCCTGCTGCACTGGAATGTCTCCTTAAGTGTTCACTTACAAGGGAACAACCAGAAAGCTGACTTTGCAATAACCTACTAGGCTCCTTCACACAGAAGAACACCTCGCTCAGTTTCTTCATTTAGAATCAAAAGACTTTTTTTATGGACTCTTGCCTATCCTTGTGATTTTTTTTTCATTTTATGTCACTGATCTATCCAACTATCTCATGGAAGTAAGAGACTTCTGTTTCACAAAACAAAAATAATTTCAGTGGGTGGAAAATTTATTTTCAATTAATAAAAAACTTTTTTTCTTAGCTGGTAAATAGAAAATCTGGGTAAATAAGCAAACTTCGAGATGTCTGTTTCGAACAAGAGGACTACCCCCTCTTTCTCAATTTGAAACAAGGTAGATTTGATATGGGAGCTGTGCCAGAGTAAAGTGGGCTGAAGGGGGGAGTAGTGTTTTCATGTATGTTGGCCAACTTGATAAAGGTGAAAATATTAATGAATTGTATATTCTTAATTAAAAATAAAATTGAGCCAGTTTTGTGAACTCCCCATGGAAAAACAAGAATGGATACCTGTGGTAGAGTGTATCATGAACAGTGTGTGTTCATCTCCTGGCATCTAATACCCCTATCCGTCCAAAGGCGGCACTGCTGAAGAAGCAGCAATGTTTCTTGTCCCTTAAGTATTTGAAGCTGAAGACTTGGGCTTAGTTTGCTAACTAGATGCATTCATAGTTTCCCTGTCAACAACTGTTTTTTAAGGTAAAGATTACCTTAGTTAAAACATTAGAAGGTATGTGTCCTGCCTACTTGACAAAAGTTAAAGTCAGTTAGGAAAAGGAAATATTCCCAATTGAAAATGGCCCACTAGATTGGCCTGTGAGATTCTGCAGGACATTTACTTCAATAATAACTGATGTGAGAAGGCCCAGCCCACTCTGGATGGTACTACCCTGGGCTGGTAGTCCTGGGTACCATAAGAAAGCAGGTTAAGCAAGCTGTGGGGAGCATGCCAGTAAGTCGCTCTCCTCTGTGGCTTCTTCTTCTGTTCCTGCCTTGAGTTTCTGATCTGACTTCCTTCACAGATGTTCTGTGACCTGAGAGTTATAACCTGAAATCAACCTGGCCCAAGTTGGTTTGGGTCACATCAATAGAGATCTTACCTGTTTTTAGAGAAGGTCTCTGTGATTGCTGGAGACTGGACAAAGCTCTGTAAAGTGTACCAGAGACATCTCCATAGGCCAGCAGCTGTGGTTCCTTGGCCATGAGAATAGGCATTGCTGGGAGGAAGCAGCAGACCAGCCTGTGAGACACAAAGCACTCTTCATAGCCTGTCTGCTCAATTAAAGTATAGGCAGCTTTCCTCCTGTCTGTGGACTCCTACAACCCTCCCTTAGTCCATTTACATTAGAAAACATTTAATTGTGTGTTGATTTTCTGCCTTTTGAACTGTTCATTGCCTCTCAGTATCTTGCCTTTGTTATAACTCAGAAATTTCTTTTCCAAAGACTTGAAAGTTGGAACAATAATTATCAAGACAGGGTTCCTTATCTTATCTACAGGTATGTAGGAACCCAGCTCCAAGAGAAAACTACAAAACACAGAAGGCCAGGCCACACAGAGCAACCTTCTGTCAAATGTCTTCCAGTGACTGCCCATTGGCACATCCTGCTCTGTCATTGGAGTCCATTGTCTTCCCTATTGCACTAGATATGATTGATACTGCAGGAGTTAAGTCTTGCAAAAAGGTGTTGACTTCAGTTCCTCAAGTAGTCTACCATCCATTTGGTAATTTCTTTTTACAAGAGAGCCTTCAGCAACTACTCTTTACTTCCTTAGTGATCTCCCTCTTGTCATTAAGTCCGTAGTGTACCTAAGTGAGTCAAGCACACCTGACCACTATTTTTGCCTCTAGTTTTCTAAAGGAGCATTCTTTGTGAATTCAGTTTTCACTTTCAGTCCCTATTGGTCCTTCTCATGCCCCCATGCTGAATTTCTATCTCATTGTGGACCTGCTCCTGTCCTCTGTACACATTCCTGTCTGGGAAAAAAGTCTCTTGCTCTGAAATGAAATATTTTACATGAGATTGCCCCAGGGGCTCTTCCACACACATCTGGGCACTTGTGTGCATGCCAAGGCTGTACTTGAAACCAGATTCCACTATCTGAAGTAAAAGATTGAGTCTGTAGAGAGTGCCTTCATTAAGCAGGTGGCTGGCTTATGATGAACCCTGTCATTTATAGAAATGTTGCCTAGCACCCAAGAAAGGTCCATTTGGTAGAAAGACAAATGTATTATAAATATGTAGGGCCCAAACTTCTAGCTGTGTACAAAACCCAATGATACCAGTTGCCTAACTGGTCTGGTCGACACTATTTTAGCCTCATTTGCAGTTGGTTATCAATCTTAACTAAAGGCTCACCTAAGGCTTATGAATGAAAGGATTCCTCACAGTTCTCCACACCATTTCCCCAAGATCTGAGCCCCACCAGCTACACCTGAACCTTCAGGATGGAAGAACAATACAAAAAGCTTTGAGGTTGACTTAATTCAGTGAGAGAATGCTTAGTCCCAGGATGATCTCAGAACAGAGAACCTTCAACCACCTTGGACTATTCATTTCTAAACAGACACAGTAGGATAAAAACAAAGCTTTCTATGCTTGAAGTCACTGATACCTTCTATACAATAAGTAAAGATATCTGTGGTCATCTGAGACTGGATTTTGGATAGACATGATAAAAACAGGCAACTCTGCCCATCAATAGTATACAGAACTTGAAAAGAATAAAGACATCCATTTGAGGACCTGCTAATTGACGGTAAACTATGTGCCAGCCTGCCTATCCCAGGTACTACATCCATCACATGGATTCTCTATATCCTGGGAGGTCCTGGGCTAGTTTGTTTGCAAGGGGAATTCTGTCAAGAAGACTGGATCATTTGTAAGGGACGGAGTGAGGTGACTGCTGCATAATTGCTGCTCAAAGGCAAATCAATAGAGCTGTGAAAAATCAAGGTGGTTCAGCTCAACCCACTTCCACATTCCCCCTGCTCACAAAACAGAAAATCCTGAACTGAATGAAAATTCCATTTGGTTCCCACTTTTGTCAGAACACTTTCCTTGACTTCTTCACAAGTTCACTAACCAATGGAAGCTTCAGTGGGTGAGCATAAGGGTATAGAAGAGAGAAAACCATTCCAGCCATTGATATTTCCTTACCAATTTAGTAACTTAAATGTCGAGATAAATCTCAATATTTTGAAGGGGGAAAATAATGATGAAGAGGAAGCATAATTTCTACTCCATGGCTACAGTAAATGATAAAAACATGGATTGGTTTAATGATAAAACTAATTTAAATGTAAGTATTCATATGTAATGATTTGATAAAAAGAAACTTCACTATTTAGGCAATCACTTCTGGTTCTCCAGCAGTACCTGTAGGGATTCCTCTTGATATTGCCCTAATGATGTCCTTTTGGTTGTTTTGGTGTTTTAGAAACCACATCGTACTTGTAGTTGATTAAACCACTCTAATCTCCCCCAAAGGTAGTAGCAGCATGAGATCCTCAGTACCTACCCCAATGCTCTGGATTTTCAAATGAAACACACACACACACACACACACACACACACACACACACTATATTTAATATGCCTTAATCAGTTCAATGGCTGGGCCATTCCCAAACTTCCACATTACTAGCAACTCCCCTCCAATACTCCTGATTTACTACTGACTAAAATCCATATTTCATCTTTGCTACCCTAGACCCAATGGGAGGCCCCCCAGAGCCACCTTCCCCAACTCTTACATGATTGGTATACTTTTTCTTCTGTTCCTTTCAAGCCTGGATCTTATCTCTTTCCTGGCAAGTCAAACCTTCTTTCTCTCTCTACTTCATTTCTTGCTGAGGAATGTTAAAAGTCCCACCTCTGTCTCCCTACCCAGCAACTTTATTTACCAATCAAAGCCAACTGAGGGCAGGAACCCTCAGCATCTTACATGCAAACCTGTGAATCCCTGTAGCACTAAAACTAAATAAGGTTTCTTTTTATCCCAAACTAGTGCTAGCACTGTAGGGACACATGGCATCTGTGGGATAGTTTTATCACAGTCAACATAGCATCTCACCTGCTAGGCTCCATCCCATATCACACTGCCGATGGCTACAGAAAGACACAGCAAAATAAGCTCTGATCTAATTGATGAGATATACTTGCCCACCGAGATAAGATATAGTTTGTTCATCTAGACACACAAATCCTGTACACATTCATCCCTTAAGAATAGTTATAACAACCTGTAGATGTGCAGAAATCTTAACATCTGCTGCCATGTTCCCTCAGCTGCTCTCCTCTTGCTCCAGTCTCCTCCTCCTCCTCTAAAACTTTTTTCTTGCCCATCTTTCCTTCTCGTCCAATGACAGACCTCATTCTATCCTGTACCTGCCTTCACCTGCATAATGACATCAACCTACAAATTCCATGTAATTATGGGAAACAAATTAACATAATATAAGCAATAAACCAAATCTACAATATCATATGTATACAAATACACATAAACACATGTAAATACACTATATATGTACACCTGCACACATACCACACATACATGCACATATGTAAACAAACACACTACATGGATGCCTGTTTACACACACACACACACACACACACACACACACACACAGTTTCTGTGACCATCAGGTCCCAGAAGGAGGATGTAGAAGAAAGTCCTCTTGAGCAGGACCTTATCTTGGAAATGGAAGGAACCCAGAAGCCTGAAGCTCCTCTCATACTTACAAAACAACTTTCTACAAGGCCTTGATTTGGCAGAAGAAAAATGATCTCACTCAGAGAAATGGCTACTTTTGCACTGGTACCAGAATTTATTTGTGAAGTTTGTTAAAAATCAAGATCAATAAAGTCTTGTCTCATAGCAGATGCTCTGTAAAGTAAGCTTTCGCTGGTTTACCTTCTTTCCTCCCCATCCCCTTCCTTTGTCCCTTCTTCCTTTACCTTTCCTCATGAGATAACTTTATATATATATATATATATATCCATACATAATAGAACGTATATATATATATATATATATATATATCATAACCATACATAACAGAACATGCCCGTTCGCTCAGACATAATGTTAGCGATCAGTGGAACCACACTGTTTTTCATGGGAGTAATGGAAAAAAATAAGGTAACTTTATCCACAGGTTAATCAAGCAGACTCACAGTCATTTTACTGACTAAAAATTGTGCTCAGGGACATAATCAAAGGCCCACACGTCCCTGCCACCATCTTATCATCTGTAGCTTAACCGCCTCTCAGAGGGGTTCACTCTTATTTGAAGAAAAGGGGTTAAAACCTCTGTCCACCCCTCCTCCTCTCCCAAGCGAATCAAAGCGGTATACAAGTGTGGCTGGTAGCACTGGAAGGAACTCAGCCATGCCCCCACTCTCTCATTCTTTGCTGGCTCCCCCAAGACTTCTCTCAGGACTTTTCCTAGAGTGGGCTGTGTCTAGGGTCCTAGCAAACTTTGTCTCTCAGGGTCGATCTCATTGCTTGCCTCTGATTCTGTGGTGGAATTCAAGACTTGTCTTCCTCCCCATCAGCAAGAAGTAAAATTTCAGATTTCACAGTAGTCAGTTAAAAGTGACTTAGCCTAGTTAAGTGAGGAAAACCAAATCTTCCCTATGTTCCAAATTCTCATTAAAGTTTATTCTTTTAAAGAAATAGAATCTGCAATTAATGATAAACACCATGACCCCTCTGTTTGCCTTCGTTGTGCTCACGTCTCCTTTAGGAGCTTTCCATCATTCTCTAAGTCAAGCTCTAGGCCTTCCTTGCCCTCCATTCTAGTTACTGCCTCATTAGTTCCTTTGAAAAAATCCCATCTTTAATAAATCATTCAAATTCTCACCTCAGATTTTATTCCTTGGAGGAAATTCTAACATAAAACTATAATCTAAGTATATATGATGTTTACCAAATTATACTTGAATTATTTATCCTCAAAAAAAATCATTGAAAAAAAAATGTTACTGAATTACAATTTTGTGATAAAGAAAGCAGACTGGATTCAACTTCCAATAGAATCTAATGTCTCTAAAACCCTCACTCCAGTAAACTACAAATGGAAAAACTGTATCAGATCAGAATAAATCACAAAATAAACCCATTGTAAGTGAAATTGAAAGTTAAGAGGAGATTTTTCTCACAGTGAAGGATAAGGGTTTCTAAATTGAAGAAATCCATTGTTTGCTCAGATTTATGTTTAAATTTACCTTCACACTGAGTCTCATCTTCACGAAAAGACTCCTAAGTTTTCAGAGCAAAACTGAGCTCTATGCAAAAGTCCCAAAGTCAGAATAAGCTCATATTTCTAAATAGCATTCCAAATACCCACCAAATACCAAAAAACACTGGTGATCACCTTCCAGTTAAAAATTCTGCAGCCATTCACACATTAAGTCAGACATTAGGGTTCAAGCTTACTGAGTAGTAGGCTGCCTCAAAAGAATGCCCCTGAGTCCTTTCTCACAAATCTGAAAAAGAATGTGCTCTTCCCTAGAAGACAAGGAAGACCATGGAATGGGGCAGATGATACTGGGAACAGGAACTCCACAGTCAGAAGAGAAAAACATGATTATTACAAGGACATCCCTGCACAAAAGTTGGACCTGAAGCCCAGAGAGAAACTAGGTCAGGTTGAAATGGGTCGGCAGGTGGCTTTGGGGATGGAAAATTTTATAGAAAACTGGACATTTATGAACATCCTGAGAGAAAATTTAGACACTTGGCAAAGAAATTTGGGTTGGATGACATGTAGAAAAATAAAGCTGACCAGAAAGACCAAAGAGAATTCATTTACACAAAGGAAAATATCTCTTAGTGAAATGTACTACTAACAATGTAAACACAATGAATTGGGGGTGGGTTGGGAGTGGACATAAATGCATTCGTGGTGGCCAGAGGCCAACATGTGTATTCCTCTCTTGTTCAGATTTCCCCCTCCTTTTTTTTCTTTATTTTTGAGACAGTCTCTCTGTCTGAATCTGCCTTTATCTGCCTTCTACCACTGGTGTTAAAGATACTCCTTTTAATAACTGACTTTTATATGGGCACTGTGTATCTAAGTTGGATCCTCTTTTTAATTATATCGGTTGTAATGAGATTCCTTACAACCAAGTTTCTGAATAGACATTTAAAAATTACATGAAAAAATATTTAGCTCAGAACTGATCTACCAGCTCTGGTACTGTGGATGAGTACATCCCAACCCTCTGACACTCAGTTCGTTGTAGGCAGACTATTAAAACATCAAAAATCTCAGGGAAAGGAAGCCAGGGGAACAGTTCAATCTGTAAAATTCTTGTTTCACAAGTACAACAATTTGAGTTTTATCAGATATTAAAGTGGCAGGCAGGAATGGTGGTGTATGCTTGCAGTTCCATTGCCCTGAGAAAAGATGAAAAAGATGAGAAAAAATGGTGACTAACACCTGAGAAGAAATTAAACCCTGCATTCAAAGACTACACATATACCCCACACACCTAAGATGTGCTCAGATGATGTGCTCGTTCGTGGGACTGCCCTGTGAAAGAAGGCAGTGGTCGGTGTGGTATGTCAAGGTATGCAAACATACTCATTAGCTACACTGTGAGAATGAGAGGAGATGTGGATGCAAAGTCCCTCAATAGTCAGTGTCTCAAGACTGAAGTCTGGTGGGCTGATGAGGGGTGGAGTCTTGTAATAGACTGATTGTTCTATATCTTTTTTTAAAAATGCCATATACATATGTATAAATATGCCAGTATTGGAACACTAGTTGGTAGTAGAAAAGCCTGTCACACACAACTGCTTGGTGAGGTGTGTGATGATGCATTGGACAGGAAAATTGTACAAATACAAAGAGCCAGAATGGAGATGCAAAATGTGTGTCAGTATCAGTTACAGAGAGCTTAACGTGAAACACGCAGCTAAACACGCGGCTAGCACTAGTGCTATTATGACTGATGAATGCTCATTTGAATTATGTTTTTAAGAAGGACAATTTATTCACTCAACAAACATATATACTCCCTGATTATAAATTGTCTCAATTAATGGAAGAAAATAAAACCACTTATTCATATAGGGTAGGGTGGGCAAGCTTGACAGGATCTGAAATTACCTAGCAGAAAATTTTCAAGGCATATCCATGAGGGACTCTTTAGATTAGCCAATGGGCACTCCTTGAAGGATTATCTTGAGTAGGATAACTGAAGTGGGGGAACTTGCCCTAATTATGGGTGCTAGTGATCTAGCATTCCCTGGGATTGGGTACTGGACTGTATAAAAATGAGAGAGCTAACCAGCTCTGAGTATTCCTCATCCTCTGCTTCCTGACTGAATACCACATGAACATCTCACACCAGGACATTCCTGCCATGGTAGACCTTCTTTACAATGGAGAACTAAGTGAATCCTTCTCCCATGCATTGCCTTTGTCTGGATTCTTCATCATAGCATCGAGAAAAGTTACAAACATAGGCATTCATGCAAGGTTTCTATACAGACCGATTTTGTGTGTCAACTTGACAGAAGCTGGAGTTATGACAGAGAAAGGAGCCTCAGGTGAGGAAATGACTCCATGAGATCCAGCTATAAGCCATTTTCTCAATTAGTGATAGAGAGGGAGGGCCCAGCCCATTGTGGGTGGTGCCATCCTTGGGTTGGTTGTCCTGGGTTCTATAAGAGAGCAAACTGATCAAGCCATGAGGAGCAAGCCAATAAGCAGCATTCTTCCATGGTCTCTGCATCAACTCTTGCCTCCAGGTTTCTGCCCTGTGCGAGTTCCTATCATGACTTCCTTTGAGGATGAACAGCAATGTGGAAGTATAAGCTGAATAAACCCTTTCTTCTCCAACTTGCTTCTTGGTCATGATGTTTTGTGCAGGAGAATACAAAACCTAACTAAGACAGCTTCTCTGATTTGACAATGTCTGTTCAACATCTGAACAATTAAATGTGAAGACACCCAGAGGCATGAAGAGATTTCTAGACAGTCTTTATAGTGCGGTATCTTGAAGGTGGGAGTATGTGCTGTCCCTGAAGACACTGGAGATGCTTTGTGGTCTCCCTCCATTGTCTGGGCTCTCAAAGCTTGGTTTGCTTTCCTATTGGCAATTTAATTTTCTTTTAGCCATAAATATCCTACAGAGACAGTTTTCCCATGATTTGTGTTATATAGTACAACATGTCAGTATTTCTTCCTGTTCTGAACAATGCCAAGGAGGCCCAAGAACCATTTTGTAAGCCTATGATTTTTTTTCATAATTTATTTGTTTTATCCACATTACATCCCAACCATACCCCCATCCTCCCAATCATGCCCTTAAAAATTCCTCCCTCTATGACTTCCTCTGCCTCAGAAAAGGAGAAGCCCTTTGGGTACATGCCACCCTAGGACATCTAGTCCAGGTAGGAATAAGTGCATCCTCTCCCACTAAGGTCAACCAGGCAGTGCAGCTAGGGGAAGGGGATCCAATGGCAAGCTACAGGGTCAGAGGCAGCCCATGCTCCATTTATTAAGGGACATACATGAAAAGCAAGCTGCACATTTGCTACAAATGTCTAGGGGATGTAGCAGGTTCGGCCCCTGTTCTTTCAATTTTCTTTTTTTGAGAACTGACTTTTGAACTATACCTTTCCTTTCGATTTCAAAATAATTACTGAGTATGTGTATACATGAAGCATAAGAAAGTTCTTAGCAGTTCTCTTAAATGTGGTATTTTGTAGCATAGAGCCTCCTCTTGTCGATCTGTAGTCAGGGCATTCAGAAGCACTCGTTGCTCTGGGAAGGTACCTCAAGTAAATGAGAGGTGGTGCAGAAACCTGTAGGAGATGTGTCGCAGAGGCAAACAGTTTGGCACTTAATTAAAAGTCAATTATGAGCTCTAAATGCATCCAATTCCAAGCAATAATGATAATATTTGCCATCTGATTGGACTCAGGGAAGCGTGATAAGCATTTCCACTGACTTTAATTATTTGAGTAATATGATTTTTTTCAGATTGAACTCCAAATATCAGTTTTAAGAAACAGCTTGCCTAAACAAATAAGGTCTGCCCCATTTCTTCTTTCAATATTTTGGAAAATAAAGATGTTAAAAGTTATGAGTTAACTGAGGTCAGCTTTTCCTGACCTTGGGCAAGGAGTGAATTTTTTTTTTTTTTTTTTTTTTTTAAAGATTTTATTTTTTACTTTTTTTATGCATGAACGTACTGTAGCTGTCTTCAAACATACCAGAAGAGGGCATCAGATCTCATTACAGATGGTTGTGAGCCACCATGTGGTTGCTGGGGATTGAACTCAGGACCTCAGGAAGAGCAGTCAGTGCTCTTAACCGCTGAGCCATCTCTCCAGCCCAAGGAGTGAATTTCTAATGAGGGAATCTGGGGATTAGTTTAGGTAGGAAGAAAAGGTGTCCATGAGTTAAAAGCCCATGTGGACTGCATTGCACCCCATTAGATGCTAGTGGTAGCTTCTCTCTGTTTACTGTTATGACTCTGAGACTCCCAAGTCCTCTCATGACTCCATTGCAAAGCAATGCCTCTCCATTTGTCAAACAAGTCAACTAACCACCCTTTCTACTGACCCAGCCACTAAGACTTTACCAGTGGCTATCAATGATCATGAAGAGCTGTGCTGGTATTGGAAGCCTTTTACAGGGACACTTACATCTGTATCTAGGTCAGAGTGACTCCCTGGAACTGCATTCCATCCCTCCCTGCTAATTAATTTCACCATCAGCCACGAGCAAAACAAACTACTCAGGCTATTTTCCAAGGTGGCTGGCCATGTTCTGCCATCAGGTTTCCTGTGGAAACTTCCTTCACTGCCATTTCTTTATCACCCCAGTGGCTATGAAAAGATTGAGCCTCGCCTCTACAGATATGTTCTTTTATCACCTAATTAAAGAACCCTGGGGTTTTTGTTGTTTGTTTGTTTGTTTTGTTTTTAATAAAAGGGAGGGAGATCCATAAAAAGGGGGACAAAGAAACTTTAGTATCTATTTTTATTTCATATTTATTAATGCTTTGCCTAAATGTTACCACACATGCATGCCTGGTGCCTGTGAAGGTGAGGTGTGGGTGCTGCATCTGGAGTTATAGAAAATTTAGAGCTGTCGGGTGCTGCATCCTGGGAACTAAATCCTGGTCCTCTGTAGGAGCAGTTAGAGCTCTTGCCTGCTGAGCCTTCTCTCCAGCCCCCAGGCCCATTTTTTGTTGTTGCTGTTTTGCTTTGTTTTTTCAAGACAGTGTTTCTCTGTATAGCCTTGGCTGTTTCCAAACTCTCTGTGTGGACCAGACTCACCTTGGCACTCAAGACATCTGCCAGCCTGTGTTTCCAGAGTGCTAGGATTAAAGGAGTGTACCACCATACTCAGCCCACAAGACTCCTGTTCATCTTAACCATATCCCTTAGACACAGGACTTGGATCCTCCCTTTCAATCAGCACCTCCTTGTAACCTTACACTGTGAGTGATCTGTCACTAGTCAGTCATTCTAGAGACCAGTGGGAACTTTTGTTTGTGAATCAGGTGAGCAGTAATCCCTCACATGGTTAAGAATCATATTTCCTTCTCTCCTCGGGAATCTTTAGTAAAAGAAAACAACTGAAGTGAAGAGAGCCCATAGCGTTAGTCCCTCACTCAGGCATTTAAGAACTGATACTTCATTTCTGCTACCCTCTTTCCTATATTTAAGTGCAGTTTGAGAATAATTCCAGCCATCCTTCAACTTCTAATGAACTGGCCCCTTCTTCACCAAGCATCACCTAACACTCCCTACTTGTACATAAACTCTAAATATAAACCTGGATATAAATTCTTCTAAAAGTCTATAGATTTTAGTAGGATTGTTCTGATCCTGCAGTTAACTGAGCACTCCATTATCTTACATGACTTCTTCAGAGTTCTATTCTTCTTCCCTAGCCTACGAACTTCTTAAGGAAGATGAGATGGTTTTGTTTATCCTACTTCTGGATGGATACATTCAGTGTCTAAACTCTACTCTACACAGAGCTGATAAACAGATGATATGACTCAAACAGAAATACACAGTCCTGCCAGAAAGTATGATGTGGTGATTGCACTCACAGGTTATTTGTCTGTCTGTCTGTCTTCCTGTTTGTTTGTTTGTTTGTTCGAGGTCACCCTGACACATCTTGAATCACCTGAGAAGAGCAAGCCTCTGAAGGAATTGCCCTCACTAGACTTGCCAGAGAATAAATGGGCAGGGCATTTGATTAACAGTTGATGTGGAAAAGCCCAGCCCACTGTGCCACTCCTGGGCACGTGGTCTCCAGGTGAATAAGAAAGCAAAGTAAGCAAGCCCAGGGGAGCAAGGCAGCAAGCATCATTCTGCAGTGGCCTTTGCTTTAGTTTCTGTCTTAAATTCCTGACGTGACATCCCTCAGTGTTGGATTATGACCTGAGAGTTAAAAAATGAAGTAAAACTGTTCTCTCTAGCTTGCTTTTTGTCAGGGTGTTTATTATATCAATGGAAAGCAAATTAAATCATACATTCAACTCTTAAGTGTACAAACTATATCTTTTTGTTGATCCTTCCTTATCTTTATATTTGTTGGTGCCTGGCAACTGGAAAACATCCCTATAATTCATGTTACATTAAGGAGTACATGAGTGAATGGATGGAGAATAGAAATGAAAAAGAGATGAAGTAGAACCAGAAAGAGCCCTGTGAGAGAGGGACCCTGAAGCTATAAAAGGTACTTTACAAATTATCTGTCTTTGCCTCCCAGTTTTCCTCGGCTCCTCCTCTTGATCATTGTAAAGCTGATAGGACGCATCCAGTGTTTTCTACATAAGAAAGGGAGTCCTGCTGGCTGGAGTGTGCATAAAATGCCTGGAATAATTGCTTTCAATGTAGCAGGCCTACTGTGCTTGCAGAAATCAATGGCCTAGAGGGTTCAGGATCCCACAGGTCCTGCACATGGCCTCTGACTAGCACTGCAGTACCTGCTGGTGTCTCACCTAATTCTTGCCCTAGTTGGTACTCAGAGATGAAGAGTTAAGGAACTGGGAGACAAGACAAGCCACCCCCATAGCTTTGGTTTAATTTGGGGTACTCTTTGTTGTTGAGGCTTTCACCAGTAAAGGATGGAAGGCATAATAAGTGGTGGAGATTGATTTGCATTGTCTGTTACAGAAATAATTAAGCTGACAGTTTATGCTGTTCCGTGTTGGAATGAACTAGTTTAAATTCAAGTAACCAGAGCACAATGTATGACCTGAGACTGTGACAGCACACTTTGAAGACCAGAGTTGTCAGTCAGTGAATTTGAACAAACTTAGTCACCTTCACAGATGCTCTGCAAAAGAAGATGGGAGATACTCAGAAACTCCAGAGTATGAAAGCCATTGGTATGCCTGGGCCTAAAGCCACCCTTTTCAATACAAAAGGATTGACTCTGTATGATGTCAGAGGCTTTGGTTGGCACTGAAGATGAAGCAGTGAATAAAGTATGCAAAGTGTTTCTCTTCATGGTACTTCCGTGATGTTGGGTGAAATGCATAAAATCCAAATGATAAAATAAATATGCAATTACTGTGAGAAATGTAAGAAAGAAATTGTAAGAATCATGCAGCACTGAAGACTGATGTGAGAGAGCTTTGGAGTATTAGACACTGAACTATCAATGCATTTGTGCACACAGGATATGGCATAAAACAGCATGTAAAGGCTAGAAGCTGGAAGAGAGACGAGCAACAACATGAAGGTAAAGGGCACGCCTCATAGGCTCTGTCACACAGTTATGATTTGACCCTTTGAAGGGCCAATGACTAGTTTACCACAATTACCCTACACACACACACACACACACACACACACACACACACACATACCACACGTACACATACATGTACTCACACACATGTACACATATTTACACCCATGTACATACACACATGTACACATACATGTGCTCGCACACATGTATACAAATGTTAATATACACATGTATACACACATACACACACACACACACACACACACACACACACACACACACACACAGGTATTACCCAGTGTTTCTAATCCCAGGTGCAACATGTACATGACCATTAGCTTGAACAAATCCTGGTGGTGCTGTTATGAAAGGGGTAAGCTTCAGCTTGGGGACAATATTTCTCAGGGTAGGTGACTCCTCTTTAAAGAGAATCTAGAGCTAAGCACTATGAAGGTTCTGGGCAACACCTTCTTACCCTCAAACAAAAGCATATTTATGTATTTTAATAACTGAGACAATAGTGTTTTCTCTCCTGTGTCTCTATCGGCCTAGCAGGATACATGTATTTGTTGAATTGACTAATGAATAACTAAGTAATGGCATTTTTCCCATCTGAAAGGTTATTATGGTGAGAAGTGGAAGAATAAAGACCTAGATGTCACTAAGAAGGTAGCTGAAAAGTTAAGAGCACTTGCCACTCTTTCCAGGTAACTGAGTTTGGTTTCCAAGACCTTGACTCATTTATGTTCTGCTAAATTGCGGAGAAAGGGAAGAGCTAGCCCTCGAGGCAGAGCATTTTCTGTAAGTGAAACCTGGCAATCTGTTTTCTGGAGGAAATTATGCTCCTTAAATATTTAATGTCATAGATGTTTGCATTTCTGCTATCAAAATGTTAACATGGGTATTAAACATCCTAATTAAATTGATGTCTCTGAAGAGGACAAAGTGGCTTTTGGCCACTGATGCTGCTTTCAAGTCTGAAGCCTGTTTGAAACCACATTGGGGTATTTTTTGGTCTGGTTGAAAGTGTAAACTATTTGTGTAGAAGGACTAGTGGATGCTCTTGTAACTTGAATGGCTTTAAATCTACAAAGTGAAAGCTACCAGGACTCAGTAGATGGCTAGCAGTCAAGGGGTTAAGAATTTTATCCTATACCTTTCTAACCAAATGAACCATGTAAATAGAGGAATGCATGTATGTAGTATGAATGATCTTTGCACGTTTGTATGCATTGTGTGACCACTCTGGCATGGAAGCCTGAGGTTCATGTGTCTTCCTTTAATATTTTGAAGTTAGGCTTGTCATTGAACCTATAGTTTGCCATTTGGTCTTATCATACTGTCCAGGCCACTCTAGGAAATTCTCTGGCTCTGACTCACTAGATTTACCCAGTCAGGCCAACACACCCATCATTTTGTATGTGATATGTGATATGTTGTCTTGGGGAAATCCATTCCTCATACTTTAGTGGCAAGTGCTTTAACCTACTGGGTCCTTTCCCCTGTTGTAAAGACAGGATTTGTGAGTTGCCTGCTACATCAACCAAATAGTGGGAGCTAAAAGATCTATCAAAGATGAGACTTCATAGACTTATTTTCCATAAACTTTAAAAAAGACAGAGAAAAAAACTAATGAAAATACAGGTGATAGTTTGCTTCACAATTACAGGCTAGACAGACCCCCCCCACACACACACACACCCATTGAGGGACTTTTACTGTAAGATGTTGTAGGGACTTAGCTATTTATTATAATTGCGTCACATCGTGGTAATTCACCCTGGCCTGTTCCACAAGTTGACCCATGATCACCTTTCCTCATTTACATATTTATGCCGTAGAGTTTCATTCTAAGACAACGTGTCAAAATGTAGAGACCAGAAACCCCGATAAAATGTTCTAGCTTAAAGTTTTAGGAAACTGAGGGAGTTGAACCAGGGATGGGAGAACTGCATATCCTCGGTGTAATTGAATTTTCCATCTACTGAGTCTTTGAAGTCAATCGTTTAAAAACAGTGGAATTCTGCCCTTTACAGCAATGTCTCGAAAATCTACATAACAACTTTGTTTTCTTCATAGGTACAAGGGACATTAAATTGAATGTTTATAAACCAGGACCATCAATGTATGAGTTGTATAACAATGGGCCAGGCATGTACCATCTCATTCAGAGCTTATCCAGTCTTCTGTGCTACATGTCCTCATTAACATCCCTAAGGGAAAACACAATTGGAAGATAATGTGAGCTGTCCTGAGTGACAGACTAGATGAGTGCAAAGTCAGAACCTTCAGTATGAAGCTTCATGTAAGATAAGGATCTTGAGTCCATGGGGTTCAGAGAGACTCAAGCTTGGAGTCATCAAACAAGGTGCAGATAAAGCTGCAGCCAAAGACTGGACCTCAAATACCAGTTTCTAAAAAACTCAATTTGAGTGCTTGATACAGTGGTATTTTCTTCACTGTGGTATTTTCTAGAGTATTAAAAACTTCAATCAAAGATTAGCAAAATTTTAAAAATAGTTCTATACTTTACCATGAAAAATGTAGTCAAAGCCACATGAGCAGTCTGCTTAGGTCTTGCTTGGTCGTTTTGCAGGCAAGCTTAGGAGACTGTATCACTTAATAGTCTTATGCATGAGACAGATAGACAAAAGCCAGACCATGTGCATGCCTGCAAGTATCTGTGTGGAGTCCATAGAGCTCATGTCTACACATTTCCTCAAAGAGGAAAAGGGGTATTTTTCCCATATTGGAAATCAAACCCAAGGCCTTGTATATGATAGACTATCTTAGGTAGGGTTTCTGTGACTATGCCAAAATACCTCAACCAAAAGTAACTTGGAAGGCAAGAGCTTATTCTATGTTATAGTCACTTTCCATCACAAAGGAAAATCAGGTCAGGAACTCAAGGCAAGAATCTAGAGATGAGGACTGATGCAGAAGCAGTGAAGGAATGATGCTCATTACCAGTTTGTTTTCCTTGGCTATCTCAGTTTCCTTTCTTATACAAGCCCAGGGTCACTGGTCCAGGTGTGGCACCATACATAGGAGCTGAGCCACCCACATCAATTAGTAACTAAGAACATGCTCCAGAGTTTTGCCTATGGCAATCTGTTGGATGCATTTTCTCAATTGAGTTTCTCTCAGATGACTCAAGGTTTATCAAGGTGGCAAAAAACAAACAAACAAACAAACAAACAAACAAACAAGGACAGCAATCACTCTATCTTGGAGCAGCACTCCAGTAGGTTAACTCTTAGTTTACCTACCGTTGGGTAGGTACTGTTTTCTCTATCGTTTTGTGATCTTCCATCACAACATAAAGGACCCTCACCTCTCACAGACAGGAAGACACATGCCTGAAATTCAAGTGCCGTATCTACCAGAGAATCAGTACCCCATTTGAATCTGTTGGACAGCTCACAGAATAAACCTCAATATATGATGATGCAATTTGATATAAGCCCCTTCCACAGTGGCTCCTGTGGTATAGCTGCGTTTCCTGGACTAGTCTTTGTATTGTTTTGGGAGTTGCTTTGCTTGTATGTTTCTAATGCCATCTACATATAATGTCACTGTGACAACCATTTACTAGCAAAGCTATAATCCACTTTCCAGGGAAAAGGCATTTTTATGATCTTTCTGTCTACCATACTCTGTATTACTGTTTAAATATAATGTCTTCCATGTTTGTATGTTTGAACACTTAGTTCCCAGTGGTGCTATTTGTAATATAGGTCTCAGTGGTAGACAGAGCCACTAGAGGCAAATCCTTGGGAGTGTAACCTGGCTCTCCTTGCATGCCCATTTTCTGTTTTTTGATCCAACGTTGTTTGAGGCTTCTGTTGCATACTCTATCACCTACAGACTGACAAGATCTCTCTGCCATGCTTTCCCTGCCAGGATGAATTGATAAACCCTGAAATCTATAAGTGAAAATGCATCTCTTTTTTTTTTTTTTTTTATTAACTTGAATATTTCTTATATACATTTTGAAAGTGTTATTCCCTTTCCGGTTTCCGGGCAACATCCCCCCCCTCCCCTTCCTTATGGGGTGTTCCCCCCACCCCCCCCCAAGAGTCTAGTTCACTGGGGGTTCAGTCTTAGCAGGACCCAGGGCTTCCCCTTCCACTGGTGCTCTTACTAGGATATTCATTGCTACCTATGAGGTCAGAGTCCAGGGTCAGTCCATGTATAGTCTTTAGGTAGTGGCTTAGTCCCTGGAAGCTCTGGTTGCTTGGCAGCATCTCTCCTTTCTTATATTGCTTTCTATTGGGTATTTTGCCCCAATAAAAACAAAGCATCTAACTGAAAATTCAGTTGCTTGTTCTAGATTCTGTATTATGAATTAAATTAATTGTTCAGTATTATACATTAAACTGTTTCCATACTTGGTGGTAACTTCACCATTTTTACCTTTCTTAGCTCTTTGTGTTCCTCATAATACTGTGTAGGTTTTGTCTACCTAGCAGTTGTACTCAGCAGTGAATGTGTCTATGGGACCCAGATATCCTTAGATCATATCTATCTTCAATAATATTCCAACAGCAAGCTCAGTGCCACATTATGCATCTCTTCCCTGGCCCCTACTTTCCCTTTGTAACATCCTCTTTTCCATTCTCTTCCTTTCCCCTATCCTCACTCCCTCCCTTCTCCATCTTTCTTCCTCCCTCCTCCTCCTCCTTCTCTTCCCCTACTCCCAACTCATACCATTCGATAACAATATCAATAACAATTGGTGAAAATCTAGCATTATTTATCTTTAGTGTTTCCTTTTCTAAGAAATGTAAAACCTGGCTTAAAACTTCTTGATTTCCACCTAAGCCTCACAAAGAACCTTAAATAGACAGCATCATTTCTTTTCAATTCAGTGACTATTTTACTCCAAAACATCTACAATTAAGTCCTATCATTTCTCTCCCTAAAATCCAATATGTCCCAATCCATATTTTAGCATCAAATGTATTGCCAGTGAGGTTATTTACAACTCCAATTCTTTTCCTGTGCATATATCTCTCACTTTTTAGAGAACACTCATAATTCAGTGACTATTTCTATCCTAGAACACTCTATATAAACTTGAAATTGTCATTTTACATATTAAAATACATGTACCTCAGTAAACATCAAGCAAATCAATGGCAAAAATTGTATTTTATTTTTTATATTCTCATTAGGACTATAAGAATAAGTAAATAAATTATTGGCATATATAATAGACACATTACAGTCTGAAATTAAGTTAGGTTTAAACAAGTCTTATTCCTTGCTCCTTTCTCACAACTTAATCTCCGACCTCATGGGTAGAAAAGGTATGAAAGCATCTCTGGAAAAGGAGAAATAAGGCCTCGGCCTTCACAAACCTTGAGCCATGCCCCATGCAACAAGTAAATTCCTTAGCCCATTCCTCAGGATTTCTAATATATAGCACAAGAGTCTTTTCCTTTCTGTGGTTGTTTGAATGAGAATGGCCCCCATAGGCTCATGTGTTTTAATATTCAGTCTTCAGGTGGTAGAATTGCTTGGGGAAGATTAAGGGAGTGTGGCCTTGTTGGAGGATGTGTGTCATGTTGAGGTGTCCAAAGTCCATGATAGTCCATTTAGCTCTCTCCCTGACTTTCAATCGAGAGATAAGTTCTCAACTATTGCCCAGCGCCTTACTTTCCTGTCTTCCACCATGTTCACATCCTTGAACTCAACTCTGAAACTGGAAGCCCCGATAAACTTTCTTCTGGAAGTTGCTTTGGTTGTGGTGTCTCTTCACAGCAATAAGAAAGTAACTAAGACACTTTCATTTGATGTCTGCTACTTTTGACTTCTAAACCCAGGCTCTGAACATGATCAAACAACAATTCTTCCTCATTTAACACAGGAAATTCCATCTCCCAGGAAATGTCCAAGCTTCATACAAACCAAGGTGGTTAGTCACCATAATAATCAATAGACATTACACATTCTGTTTATTTCTGAATATAGACTATATATATAGTGCATGTGATTACCCTGGTGACCCACCACTATTAATGTGAGAGACACTGGCAAACACCATATATCCACTAATATCTATCACATGACTAACATGGCCCTGAGATCTAGATGGATCTTTTACTGAGGTAAAATCTATAGGATTTTTGTTCTATTATTATTTGGCTGTTGGTTTTGTTATTGGTTTTGGTAGTGGTAGTGTTTTTAGCTAGGCATTATCAATAGATTTGAATTTGCACATATAGAATCACAAAATCAAAACTGGAGAGAGCAGTGTCAATATGAAATGAACTAAGTAAAATCTCTAACATTTCTAAGAGGTTTTTAAGTACCCCTGGGCTATGCCTCCTAGGCCAATGTTAGCACTCCTCTGCCCTTCTCATGTGTGTGCTTTAGAGCTAGGTCCCAACTTGAACCACAGTGTACATTTTGTTAAACAGTCATTTGGATTCAAAGGAGCCACCTCTTGACATAGGACAGCTGAATTACTCTCTTGAAAGCAAACCTACCACAGGTCAACCCTTCTCCCAAGACTTCACAGTCACAGACACTCCTTCCATAGGCCTTTTATGAAAGTCATTCATGAAAGCTACCATTGAGCATAGAGAGCAAACATTGTCTGCGCAAGTCCATATTTTTTGACCTAAGTATCCCAGTAGATAAACCTGAATGATATTCTTTTCAATCTATGCCACTCATAAACTAATTATGTAAACTAATATGTTCCACTGGTATCATTCAAGTTGAGAAATGGACCCAATACACCAGAATTAGACAAGATATTGGATAAAATAACCGCCCTCCCTGGCCTTTAGACCTGTGTTTATCACACAGCTAAGGCTGTGACAAATTCCTGGGAGAAACAAGGGCAAAAGAGCTTATGTTTGCCTCAGGGTTGCAAAGGTTTCTGTACATTCTGTCTGTCTGCTCTGGTGTACTGATTCTAGGCCAGCTCCAGTTTTACTCATAAGTCATGCAGTTGAGGTCAACTGCCACTTCCCTTATTTCCAACATTGTTGAGTGTTTTCACCATGAAATTACATAACAACCATATACTGTGAGTTTGCAGTAAAGTATGACTCAGCTTATAATCAAAGACAATGTGTCCTGGGAACAGAAGAGATTATTGCACTTCCAGCCTTACATACAGTTATATTGACAATGTGCTGGAAGCATCATGAGCCCACAGTTCCTTTAGGGCAAAGTGAAGCAGGCCGGATCTCTTTGATGGGAAAGACCTTCCTTCCCCAGTGTGCTCAAAGAGTGAGCCATTGAGCTAATTAAGTGATTTGATATCTTTTTCTTCCTAAAGGAAATGTATGGGAGAAAACTGAAAAATGCTCTTTTCCTAGTTTGTCATTGATTTGCTTCTCTTCACTACCAAATGTGCAGAACTATTTTACTAACTACAGTTCCCAATTACTTTTGGTAAAGAGACAGATAAGACTTTTTAAAACAGAACAATCAACTTCAAAGAGCTGATGCAAATCCCTGTGATTCAGGAACTGTGGCTGTCACCATACAGAGTGGAAATGAACATCAGTTATGACTTACTCAGGAATAAAGAACAGCTAGGAGTTGCTTCTGAAACAGAGAACAGACCTTAATTTATCCTAAGAACTCATTCCGTGTTTGCCCTTTCCTTTGCATTCCGGTATCTTTGCCAGGAACTTGGCACTGCAGTCTTTTGACACTCACAGGCCACAGGGCTCAGCTGGTTTCAGGAAGCAAACATTTGAGCTACAAAATAAAGCTGCAGAAAGCCCTTCCATGCAGTGAGCCCTATCGATCCTTCTAGCTGACATAGGGGCAGGAGTAGAGGATGTCTTCACCCCTAGCCAAGTGTAGAAGCATTCTCTCTGGACAGCTTTATAGTTTTTTCCAACTCACCAATTTTTATAGACTGAATTCTTGACTCCACTAAAAAAGTCAAATCTGGAAACCCTACCTACTGATGTAATGACATTTGGAGGAAAGGACTTCAGGGGGGGAAAAAGTAAGATTTTATTAGGTCCTACGGGTTAGGCTGCCAGGAAATAATTAGTGGTTTGGTAACAAGAGAAAGGAAAAGAGGAGATACCTTACCGCCTGGTCAGGTGGGCACTCCTGAGGCTGCAGAGCAGAAGAGACCACCAACACTGCCCACCCCTGCCCACATCCCTGGCCCAAGAGGAAACTGTATAAGGCCTCTGGGCTCCCGTGGGAGAGGGCCCAGGTGAGGCAGGAGCCCTGCCTGAGACACCGCCGGAACCTGAAGGAAACAGACCGGATAAACAGTTCTCTGCACCCAAATCCCGTGGGAAGGAGAGCTAAACCTTCAGAGAGGCAGACACGCCTGCGAAACCAGAAGAGACTGCTCTCTACACACATTGCTGATTCCAGAGGAAAACACCGGAGGCCATCTGGAACCCTGGTGCACGGAGGCTCCCGGAAGAGGCGGCGCAGATCTTCCCGGTCGCTGCCACCGCGGAGAGCCCGTGGGCAGAACCCCGCGAGCGAACTCGAGCCTCGGGACCACAGGTAAGACCAACTTTTCTGCTGCAAGTGACCTGCCTGGTGAACTCAAGACACAGGCCCACAGGAACAGCTGAAGACCTGTAGAGGGACAAAACTACACACACAAAAGCAGAACACTCTGTCCCCATAACTGGCTGAAAGAAAACAGTAAAACAGGTCTACAGCACTCCTGACACACAGGCTTATAGGACAGTCTAGCCACTGTCAGAATTAGCAGAACAAAGTAACACTAGAGATAATCTGATGGCGAGAGGCAAGCGCAGGAACACAAGCAACAGAAACCAAGACTACATGGCATCATCGGAGCCCAATTCTCCCACCAAAACAAACATGGAATATCCAAACACACCAGAAAAGCAAGATCTAGTTTCAAAATCAGATTTGATCATGATGCTGGAGGACTTCAAGAAAGACGTGAAGAACTCCCTTAGAGAACAAGTAGAAGCCTACAGAGAGGAATCGCAAAAATCCCTGAAAGAATTCCAGGAAAACACAAACAAACAGTTGAAGGAATTAAAAATGGAAATAGAAGCAATCAAGAAAGAACACATGGAAATAACCCTGGATATAGAAAACCAAAAGAAGAGACAAGGAGCTGTAGATACAAGCTTCACCAACAGAATACAAGAGATGGAAGAGAGAATCTCAGGAGCAGAAGATTCCATAGAAATCATTGACTCAACTGTCAAAGATAATGTAAAAGCGGAAAAAAAGCTACTGGTCCAAAACATACAGGAAATCCAGGACTCAATGAGAAGATCAAACCTAAGGATAATAGGTATAGAAGAGAGTGAAGACCCCAGCTCAAAGGACCAGTAAATATCTTCAACAAAATCATAGAAGAAAACTTCCCTAACCTAAAAAGAGAGATAGCCATAGGCATACAAGAAGCCTACAGAACTCCAAATAGATTGGACCAGAAAAGAAACACCTCCCGTCACATAATAGTCAAAACACTAAACGCTCAAAATAAAGAAAGAATATTAAAAGCAGTAAGGGAAAAAGGTCAAGTAACATATAAAGGCAGACCTATCAGAATCACACCAGACTTCTCGCCAGAAACTATGAAGGCCAGAAGATCCTGGACTGATGTCATACAGACCCTAAGAGAACACAAATGCCAGCCCAGGCTACTGTATCCTGCAAAACTCTCAATTAATATAGATGGAGAAACCAAGATATTCCATGACAAAACCAAATTTACACAATATCTTTCTACAAATCCAGCACTACAAAGGATAATAAATGGTAAAGCCCAACATAAGGAGGCAAGCTATACCCAAGAAGAGGCAAGAAACTAATCGTTTTGGCAACAAAATAAAGAGAAGAAAAGCACACAAACACAACCTCACATCCAAATATGAATATAACAGGAAGCAATAACCACTATTCCTTAATATCTCTCAACATCAATGGCCTCAACTCCCCAATAAAAAGACATAGATTAACAAACTGGATACGCAACAAGGACCCTGCATTCTGCTGCCTACAGGAAACACACCTCAGAGACAAAGACAGACACTACCTCAGAGTGAAAGGCTGGGAAACAACTTTCCAAGCAAATGGTCAGAAGAAGCAAGCTGGAGTAGCCATTCTAATATCAAATAAAATCAATTTCCAACTAAAAGTCATCAAAAAAGATAAGGAAGGACACTTGATATTCATCAAAGGAAAAATCCACCAAGATGAACTCTCAATCCTAAATATCTATGCCCCAAATACAAGGGCACCTACATACGTAAAAGAAACCTTACTAAAGCTCAAAACACACATTGCACCTCACACAATAATAGTAGGAGATTTCAACACCCCACTCATCAATGGACAGATCATGGAAACAGAAATTAAACAGAGACGTAGACAGACTAAGAGAAGTCATGAGCCAAATGGACTTAACGGATATTTATAGAACGTTCTACCCTAAAGCAAAAGGATATACCTTCTTCTCAGCTCCTCATGGTACTTTCTCCAAAATTGACCATATAATTGGTCAAAAAACAGGCCTCAACAGATACAGAAAGATAGAAATAATCCCATGCGTGCTATCGGACCACCACGGCCTAAAGCTGGTCTTCAATAACAATAAGGGAAGAATGCCCACATATACGTGGAAACTGAACAATGCTCTACTCAATGATAACCTGGTCAAGGAAGAAATAAAGAAAGAAATTAAAAACTTTTTAGAATTTAATGAAAATGAAGGTACAACATACCCAAACTTATGGGACACAATGAAAGCTGTGCTAAGAGGAAAACTCATAGCGCTGAGAGCCTGCAGAAAGAAACAGGAAGAGCATATGTCAGCAGCTTGACAGCACACCTAAAAGCTCTAGAACAAAAAGAAGCAAATACACCCAGGAGGAGTAGAAGGCAGGAAATAATCAAACTCAGAGCTGAAATCAACCAAGTAGAAACAAAAGGACCATAGAAAGAATCAACAGAACCAAAAGTTGGTTCTTTGAGAAAATCAACAAGATAGATAAACCCCTAGCCAGACTAACGAGAGGACACAGAGAGTGTGTCCAAATTAACAAAATCAGAAATGAAAAGGGAGACATAACTACAGATTCAGAGGAAATTCAAAAAATCATCAGATCTTACTATAAAAGCCTATATTCAACAAAACTTGAAAATCTACAGGAAATGGACAATTTCCTAGACAGATACCAGGTACCCAAGTTAAATCAGGAACAGATAAACCAGTTAAACAACCCCATAACTCCTAAGGAAATAGAAGCAGTCATTAAAGGTCTCCCAACCAAAAAGAGCCCAGGTCCAGACGGGTTTAGTGCAGAATTCTATCAGACCTTCATAGAAGACCTCATACCAATATTATCCAAACTATTCCACAAAATTGAAACAGATGGAGCACTACGAATTCCTTCTATGAAGCCACAATTACTCTTATACCTAAACCACACAAAGACCCAACAAAGAAAGAGAACTTCAGACCAATTTCCCTTATGAACATTGATGCAAAATACTCAACAAAATTCTGGCAAAACTAATCCAAGAGCACATCAAAACAATCATCCACCATGATCAAGTAGGCTTCATCCCAGGCATGCAGGGATGGTTTAATATACTGGAAAACCATCAACGTGATCCATTATATAAACAAACTGAAAGAACAAAACCACATGATCATTTCATTAGATGCTGAGAAAGCATTTGACAAAATTCAACACCCCTTCATGATAAAAGTCCTGGAAAGAATAGGAATACAAGGCCCATACCTAAACATAGTAAAAGCCATATACAGCAAACCAGTTGCTAACATTAAACTAAATGGAGAGAAACTTGAAGCAATCCCACTAAAATCAGGGACTAGACAAGGCTGCCCACTCTCTCCCTACTTATTCAATATAGTTCTTGAAGTTTTAGCCAGAGCAATCAGACAACAAAAGGAGATCAAGGGGTTACAGATCGGAAAAGAAGAAGTCAAAATATCACTATTTGCAGATGATATGATAGTATATTTAAGTGATGCCAAAAGTTCCACCAGAGAACTACTAAAGCTGATAAACAACTTCAGCAAAGTGGCTGGGTATAAAATTAACTCAAATAAATCAGTAGCCTTCCTCTACACAAAAGAGAAACAAGCCGAGAAAGAAATTAGGGAAACGACACCCTTCATAATAGACCCAAATAATATAAAATACCTCGGTGTGACTTTAACCAAGCAAGTAAAAGATCTGTACAATAAGAACTTCAAGACACTGAAGAAAGAAATTGAAGAAGACCTCAGAAGGTGGAAAGATCTCCCATGCTCATGGATTGGCAGGATTAATATAGTAAAAATGGCCATTTTACCAAAAGCGATCTACAGATTCAATGCAATCCCCATCAAAATACCAATCCAATTCTTCAGAGAGTTAGACAGAACAATTTGCAAATTCATCTGGAATAACAAAAAACCCAGGATAGCTAAAACTATCCTCAACAATAAAAGGACTTCAGGGGGAATCACTATCCCTGAACTCAAGCAGTATTACAGAGCAATAGTGATAAAAACTGCATGGTATTGGTACAGAGACAGACAGATAGACCAATGGAACAGAATTGAAGACCCAGAAATGAATCCACACACCTATGGTCACTTGATTTTTGACAAAGGAGCCAAATCCATCCAATGGAAAAAAGATAGCATTTTCAGCAAATGGTGCTGGTTCAACTGGAGGTCAACATGTAGAAGAATGCAGATCGATCCATGCTTATCACCCTGTACAAAGCTTAAGTCCAAGTGGATCAAGGACCTCCACATCAAACCAGACACCTCAAACTAATAGAAGAAAACTAGGGGAAGCATCTGGAACACATGGGCACTGGAAAAAATTTCCTGAACAAAACACCAATGGCTTATGCTCTAAGATCAAGAATCGACAAATGGGATCTCATAAAACTGCAAAGCTTCTGTAAGGCAAAGGACACTGTGGTTGGGACAAACGGCAACCAACAGATTGGGAAAAGATCTTTACCAATCCTACAACAGATAGAGGCCTTATATCAAAAATATACAAAGAACTCAAGAAGTTAGACAGCAAGGAGACAAATAACCCTATTAAAAAATGGGGTTCAGAGCTAAACAGAGAATTCACAGCTGAGGAATGCCGAATGGCTGAGAAACACCTAAAGAAATGTTCAACATCGTTAGTCATAAGGGAAATGCAAATCAAAACAACCCTGAGATTTCACCTCACACCAGTGAGAATGGCTAAGATCAAAAACTCAGGTGACAGCAAATGCTGGCGAGGATGTGGAGAAAGGGGAACACTCCTCCATTGTTGGTGGGGTTGCAGACTGCTACAACCATTCTGGAAATCAGTCTGGAGGTTCCTCAGAAAATTGGACATTGAACTGCCTGAGGATCCAGCTATACCTCTCCTGGGCATATACCCAAAAGATGCCCCAACATATAAAAAAGACACGTGCTCCACTATGTTCATCGCAGCCTTATTTATAATAGCCAGAAGCTGGAAAGAACCCAGATGCCCTTCAACAGAGGAATGGATACAGAAAATGTGGTACATCTACACAATGGAATATTACTCAGCTATCAAAAACAATGACTTTATGAAATTCGTAGGCAAATGGTTGGAACTGGAAAATATCATCCTGAGTGAGCTAACCTAATCACAGAAAGACATATACATGGTATGTACTCATTGATAAGTGGCTATTAGCCCAAATGCTTGAGTTACCCTAGATGCCTAGAACAAATGAAACTCAAGACGGATGATCAAAATGTGAGTGCAGATCGCTCATGAGAGACACAGCCAGAATACAGCAAATACAGAGGCGTATGCCAGCAGGAATCCACTGAACTGAGAACGGGACCCCTGTTGAAGGAATCAGAGAAAGAACTGGAAGAGCTTGAAGGAGCTCGAGACCCCATATGTACAGCAATGCCAACCAACCAGAGCTTCCAGGGACTAAGCCACTACCCAAAGACTATACATGGACTGACCCTGGACTCTGACCTCGTAGGTTGCAAGGAATATCCTAGTAAGAGCACCAGTGGAAGGGGAAGCCCTGGGTCCTGCTAAGACTGAACCCCTAGTGAACTAGACTGTTGGGGAGAGGGCAGCAATGGGGGAGGGTTGGGAGGGAACACCCATAAGGAAGGGAGGGGGGGGGATTTTTGCCCGAAACCAGGAAAGGAATAACATTGAAATGTATATAAGAAATACTCAAGTTAATAATAAAAAAAAAAAAAAAAAAAAGAAAAAAAAAAAAAAAAGAAAGGAAAAGAGGTGAAGAAGAGGGCAAAAAGGAGAAAAATGCTTTCTTGCTCTACATGTGTGACAGAAGAAAAGCTACGTGAGAACACAGTGAGTGGGTGGCCACTGACAAGTCTGAGAGTCTTCAGCAGAATCTAAACCACAGCAGAAGCTTGAACTTGGGCTTCACATGCCCTAGAACTATGAGAAATGCATTTCAGATGTTTATCCCACGCAATGTATTTTGTTCTAGCAACTGAATGAGACACAAACCTTTTTCTGAAATAACATCCTAACCTGAAGTTTCTTATTACCAGGATTTTTTTCTTATTTCACATTTTAAAATCATGGCTTCTATAAGAATAATTTGTCTAAAAATATCACTTGAAGAAGTCCATTTTATCATATAAGTTTTGATCTCCAGAGGAATTAGGGAGGGAAAAAATTAGAAATATTGTATGGTACTTTCTCCTAAACTCATGTTTCATTCATTTCAAAGAAAATACTTTTGAGCACACACACACACACACACACACACACACACACACACAGAGAGAGAGAGAGAGAGAGAGAGAGAGAGAGAGAGAGAGAGAGAGAGAGAGAGATTGAGAGAGAGCGAGCGCTGTGGGGTCTGTTATGTGTTGGACAACTACCCCTATGCATGAAACTTGTCCTGGAGTTTCCTCCCCCAGCAGGCATCAAGAGCTAATACTCTTGGTTAGGATTAGGACATTCTACTTTCCCTTCTCAGTATTGTGAGTTTTCTTTGGCTTGCAGGTGGTTTTGGTTTTATTTCACACAGATTTAAACTCATCTTTCTGTTAGGTTTTAGCTAATTCTTACAATGTCAACTTAGGTAATATGCTGAGACAAAGGCCCAATTTAACTAGCAGTGAACACTAATTACATAGGCTTGCTGAGTGTCTCCTTATCTCTTGGATGGAAGAAAAATGAATTCAAAGTCTTGGGAACCACTGTTTGTCAATCAGGTCATGTGTCACAGAGGTGCTTTGAATATTACTTAATTGGTTTGATGACAGCTATCTAGACACATCGAGCCATGCCTATTTGGTCACATTATATGCTTCTGCTAATACAGATTACCTTTAGAATAATAAAGCAGGGCATGTATATTATAAAGAAAAGCAACTCAGGCTTTCCATGAAGATTTCATATTAGAAAAGCTCTGTCCTTATGGGCTTTCTCTGAAAATTGCAAGTGATGTAAGTGTCACAAACCAGAGGGTGGCATTTACTATTTGTCCATAAGGGGGTATACATACTATAATAGAAAGACAGTGTCCTGGAAAATATCACAGAAGGATGAGCTCAGGCTCAAGAGCTACTTCTTTAGATTCCCTGACCATTTCTACTAGAAAGAGAAAGTGGGGATATAGGCTAAGGGACATGTATTACACAAGAAGAATTTTAACAGACTCTGGATCAATCCTCTGATCATTAGGGTCTTAAAAACAGGATAGTAGACAATGGTCTACAAGGAACATGAAAGAAAACTCCACGGTCTATAACTCAGAGCTCATGTGTGAACTTGGCCAAATTGCTTTCTAGTCTCTCTGACCCCTCATCCCCTCACCTATAAAGATGAATAATTAAAACCGTCAAGATGGAGAGGACAGGCAAAAGTCCTTAAAGAAAACTGCAGTCACCATATAGAGAGTCTCACATCAGACAAATTTTGAAAAGTATTTCGTTGTAAAATAATGCCAGCTTAAATATGCAAATGACTGAAATGTAAAGCAAAATTTAATTTTTGTTCTTCCTCATCCAGAGCTGAGCTCTTGTTACCTCTAATAGATTTTCTGTCCACCATTTTGCAGCTATAGCGGACTCCTGCACTTTATAAATCTGTGGCTTACCTTCAAGGTTTAATATTATGCCAGAAACCATAAGGTTTCCTTTCAACTTTATATCTTACCATCCAATAGCATTACTCACCCATATGTCCCTGCTGATTTTCTGAAAATATATTTGTATTTCTCTTTGATGATTTTCTTAAACATAGGACAGATGCCACGTTAGTTAGAATAGAATTTTTCATAGCTATTGGCATATATTTCTTTGTTGTACATATTTGGTGCTGCCATATCATAATACATAAAGACAAAAGAACATGGGAAAATGCCTACCTACATCTACCTCTCTAACCTCTACTTTCCAAGATGTGGTTTAAGACAGTCATCAGCTGCACCCAGCCATGTAGGAAGGATCCAGCAAATGCTTATTGACTTTCTCTCCACTCCAATGCTACTCTATTCTCACAAGCTAACTTCTAGACAACCTATCCCTTACCAGCAGTTAAGACACAGTATCTGCCTCATAGTTGATGGATTAATAAGTTTTCAGAGCATTTTGAAAGCAAGGCAGGTCAGCAATGGAGTTTCTTCTTATCACCATGGCTACAGGATCTCAGTAAATAAGTTGCCAAACTCTGAAACCTTACTTAGAAACTATGATGGTAAATTGCTCATCTCAATGAGCAATGTAATTATGGAGGAAGCTAACCCATTCTTGCCTGATGTTCAGTGCAGACTCTTCCCACCAGAAATGCTTTCTAAGAGTAGAAATTCACACCAGCAGTCAGCTCTGTGGGACAGGATATGGTTTCTACTTTGGTTTATAGTGATGTGTTTGACCCTCTCATCCTGACCTGCAGGTGCTTTGAAACCCAAGATTATCTGCAATAAATGACCTTATCTATAGACTAGACCTATATTTTAAAAAAATAAATTGTGTTGGGACAACACCCAAGCACCTCTGCAGCCTTGTGGCTGGAGCAGAGAGCCACCACTATAATAACCAATATGTGATGGAGAAGTGGAAGCTGTGGATTTAGCTCTAAGAAACTAGAGATGTGATGGTGGCAATGGGTGAGGGAGAAGCTAGTGGACATATTGTCATTTCCCAGTATGAATGGTACCATTGTGTACTGCACTGCAACTAGTAGCTTATGCACATGCAGACTCAGCCCAGGGACATGCCACCCAGCAGCATGGGTCCCTTGGCTCTGGGCAACAGTGGAAGCCCAAGATGAAGAAAAGTTCACTCTCTAGATTGGACCTCCTCAAAGGACCACCATGGTCCACCAACATGCTGGTGTCTGAAGTCCGTACTGCTGACCCAGGACATGATGAAGCCTGAGAACCATGTAGACATATGCAGTCCGTGCTGCCACCTGATGATTTGGTGATATCCTTGGGATTTGCTGCCTTGGGGGGCCAACCTGATGTGAGTAGCATGTGTAATCACCAAGGCCATGTTCAGGCCAGTGACCTGTGCAGCTGATGAGGGCCAGGAGTGGATCAGTGGCCCTAATATCGCCAGGAGCCATGTCGCTGTCTGCAGCCCGGATTACCACCAAAGCCCACATGGATGCTCAAGGCACAGGCCTAAAGCCATTTTAATGTTTGTGGGTACAGGAGAGCTTGCCCCGCCCCTCCTTGGCCACTGCATCTCTCTTCAGTTGATGGCTTCTGTCCTTGATACAGTTAGAGAAAGACAACCTCCTTGGGGGGGGAGGGTGCTGGCCACTAGGAATTTGACCATGCTCCAGTGGACATGGACAACACAAATTAGACTTGTTTTTTCTATTTGGAGGGAGGTCACAGGGGGAGGGACCAGACATTGGAAGACTGGAATGTAAGCATTGTAGGGATGTATGATGTAAGTTTCCCAAATTAAATTTTTTATAAAAGTAAAGTAAAATTAAAGTTTAAAAAAGGAATTGTGTTGTTTTGATATGTTTCTGCTGCTATAACAAAATGCCTGAGACTTGATAATTTATAAAGAACAGGAATGAATCTCATCACAGTTCTGAGAAACAGCATTAAGTTCAAGGTATCAGCATAGTTTGTGCTGGGTGAGGGATGCTCTTTGCAACCACGAGGCGGAAAGGTGAGTAGCATCCTTCTACTGCTTACATAAGGACACTAACCCCATTAAGGAGGCAAAGCCTCTGGACTTCCTAAAGATCCACCTCATAATAGTACTGCTTGGATAACTAGCTTCAATCCATCAGTTATAGAGCACAGATTTGTAAGTCACAATAGCCGTCTGGTAGAAAAGGGTGAAATAGACATGAAAGATACTAAAACACATCCACACAGAGAAGGGCAAGACTTTGAGTCAGAAACACTAGAAAGAAAGCCCTGCCTTCCCAGATTTTCTATCATCTGCTTGTCTTCTGCTTTATTTTTCTTTACCTACTTTGGGGGGGCATGGGAGTGTGCAGTGGGGCAGTATGAAGGGGGTACACACATGTACCATGCATGTCTCAATACAAATGCAGAGGTCAAAGGACAACCTGTTGGGCTCAGTCCTCTCCTTCTAGCACGTGGGTCCCAAGGATTGAACTAAGATTGTTCAGCAAATGCCTTTACCCACTGAGCAATCTTGCCAACTGTCATGTGCATGACTTAACATCACCTTGAGGAGATAAAGTATTTATGTCAAGGGCCAATCAATGAGCATGCGCACTTGCCATCACTACTTTTAAGAGTTTACTCTGAAGATGTGCATAGCGGTGCATGCCTGTAGTCCAAGCATTCAGAAGGAAGAGGCAGATGGACTTCTGTGAGGCTAGCCTAATCTACATAGTCCCCAGACAGCTAGGGCTGTCAAAAAAGCAAAACAAAACAAACAAAACAAAAATCCTGAAACACCATGCACATAGCTCTACAGTCACTTACTTGACCTAAAATTCCCTAAACGAGTACCAGGAAAACAAAGTTTCTCTTCCCTTTGTGGCAATTTTATAAAGCCAGGCAATAGAGGGATATGTTTATGATTCAAAATCTTTGAAATGAGATAAGTTGTCAGGTCAGAATGAGTGGTATGAAGTAAGGGAAGTCAAATTCAGGGAACGACGTTTAAAAGAAGCAAATGGTGGGTTATTTCATCACTCAACCCAGATCTCTATGTAGCTAAATTGGAAAAATCTGTGCTTAGTCATCAATAATGCAAGCCCATGCAGAAACCGCAGGCCTGTGTGGAATGTGGGACAACAATACACAGAGCCCAGTCTCACCCTCCAGCCTCCTTACAGCTGCTGGCCCCTGTGATCATCTCATCTCTAGCTGGTTCTGAAAATCAGTGAGCTATTAAGTCAATCAGCGTCTAGAGTCTCCAGATACCTCTAGCAATATCTGCCCCCTTGGTGTGCTCGCTCGCTCATCTTTCGAGGATGCTGTGTATTCATGAACAAAATGAAAGAAATTAACTTTCTCAGCTTTTTTTTCCAATTGGAATTTCCCAAATTCCTATTTCCTATATCTGTCTGTGTGTACATATCTATTTGCAATACATATTTCTACAGACAAGGACAAATTGGAAAAATCTATAGTAATAATATATACTGAAGATGTGTGTGTATAACATACATATTTGTATTAGATGCATGTGGTTTACAAATTATACTTATGTAAAGTTTAGTGTACAAGTATGTTATATTTGTGCTTTATTCTGTGGCTAAATGAAAAATAAAGGTCATGACTGAGCAGCTGGAATTCAAGGTACTTGGCTGCTTCCTGTGATCTTCCACCATGGTCTTTCATGCTTGCAGTAACGTCTAGCTGGCTGTGCTAGCCAATCTTTAAAGGTGTATATCATTACTCGCTATGTGAAGCAAGCCTTGTTTTCTCACTATCTTTGTTCATCTGTCACAGCATACTGATGCAAGCTTATTTGCAGGAATTAACCATCCTCATTAGTGCTCTTGCCAGCTCCCTTCAGCAGGCAGTTTCACACTTCACACACTGGACTGGGTCTAGTGTCTAAATTGTCCTGGGCCTACTGGGATCTCTTGGTTTTGATCTTGGCCTGTCATGAAACTGAGAGTCTAGTGCCAAATGGACTTGTGAGATGGGCTCACTACTGTCAGGATCCCAAATAAAAGTCTTATGTGTTCCATCCCAGGGCTTGTGAAAACAAGTTTGAAGTATCTACTTAAATATCTTGAGTCTAAACTAATATTAAGCTAAACTTGAATTATCATAGAAAGAGACAAAAGAGCACTGGGAAAAGAATCAGAAGAGTGTCTCATTCTGGTTTTGTCTGGAGCAACAGAAGCTGAAAGAAAGTAGCAGGAGTCATGTTTGGTTGGGCTTTTTAGGATCTAGCCTTGGATTTTCCATTTCCTAGCTGGATGATCTTAGAAAAGTAATTCAGTGTCTCTGAACGTACCCTCAGAGAAGAGATAATAGTGCCTGGTTTATACCATTAATGGTTCATCTTATGCAACAAGATGTTATAGTGACATAAACTCTCAAGAAAGTTTTATTATGCTTCAAAATGCTCAAAGTAGGTCTAGCTGGAGAGATGTCAGTCGTTAGGAGCAATGGCTGCCCCTCCCGCTGGACCTAGATACTCCTCCCATCACCCACATGGCAATGCAAAACTGTCTATAAGTCCAGTTCCAAGGGATCCAATGCCCTCTCCCGAGCTCTTTGGGCACTGCAGGAATATGGTACACAGATATGAAGGCAAACACCCATAAACTTAAAATAAAATAATTCTTTCGAACAAAAAATGTTACAAGCAACACTGGCACCATCATGAATGTTTTGATCAGTTCTGTTTCCTCAATCACAACGTTGCCTTTTGTGGAGCACTTGGCATCAAAAGCCCATTGTAATGATGACTGTCATTATTAAATATAATTTTTAAGAAGAAAAGTAATATTGGTGATAAAGGTATATTCTATATCCCTGTAGGAAGTTATATTAGCTGGTGTGTCAAAAATTCCTGACAGTGATAACTTAAGGAATGAGGGCATTATTGTGGTTCACAGTTTGAGGGTACAGTCCATCGAAGCAAGTAAGACATAGTGGTAGGAGTGTACAACAGCTGGTCACATTGTTCAAAGTCAGGAAGCAGAGAAAGACAAAATTTGGTACTCAGCTCACTTTCTCCTTTCCCCACCTTTACTCAGTGAAGGTCTTAAGTCCATGAGATTGTGACACACACTCAGGGTGGACCTTCTGTCCTCAGCTCTGTGGAAACTCCCCCACAAACATTTCAGGAGCTGTATCTCCTAGGCTGCTCTGAATCTAGTCAGTTACAAGATTAACCATCAAAAGTGTTCTATTATCATGCTTTAGTTGATCCTCTAACCGTATTTCTAGTTTACTCTCTACCTCACAGAACATGGTCTTTTAGCTGATGGACTGGACTGTTGCAACCTCAGCTCATAACTGCACAGATGTGCCTAAATCCATTCCTTGATCTTGACTTTTCCCTTCCACTCAAACAACATTTTTTATTTCCAAACATGATTGTCTCTGAGGTACCCGAGCTAATAGTTGTCTAGTAACTCTGCCACTTCTTTGTGACTCAGTCTTGATTGCTTTCTTTTCCTTTACCTCATCACCCTTCTTATGGACATACATCATTTTTTAATTAATTCGATGGTACTATTTGCACAAGCCTTTAGTTTCTACTGCAGAAAAAAAATGTGTTCTGATGCTAATTTTCTTCCCTTTTGACATTCTATTCCCTTAAAGGACTTGACTAGACAGCCTCTCCACAGCTGCCTTTTAGGTTCCAAACATTACCCAACATATCTTCTTATTAACTACTTAAAGAAACCTTAATGGTGTCTCTTTTTCCCTAAATATTTGAGCTCTTCTATTTTGTATAGAGTATCATATGCTGGAGCTGACCCTGAAGACATGTCAACATGGTAGCTTATTCAGTTTTGCTTTGCCTCAACCATTGCCACTCCATCCTATATTTTACATAATCCAATGTTAGTGCTCCTAATGGCTCCTGTCTAAACGTAATTGAATTGGCACCTCCATTCTTTTGTCCCTATTATTCCCTCAGCCTGGAGTATCCTAGTCACTCACTGAAATCTTAGTTCTCTTATAAGATCTAATAAACCTTAACTGAATCTCCACACTGAGAAATTAGTATTGTTTCTATTTTTAACATTTCAGATCACTGACTTTCTGACTCCACTGTACCGATAGAATAAGCATGTGTCTCATTAAACTGTCAGTTTTCACTCAAAAGATCTGGGTAAAGCCTGCAGTTTTCATTGTTCACAAGTTCCCAGACAATTGTGCTGCACTTGTCCATGAGCCACATATTAACAGGCAAGACTTTAGTCCTCTTAATTGTATTCTGACTCATGACATGACTCAACACAAACAAACTGGTCATGCACACAAATTTTTAGATTTTTTTCAGGCCAGAAACTGTCATATTTATTTTGAAAGTTCTTTGTTCTGTGATATTTATAAAATAATTTGAAATGATCAGTATCACCTCACTGCAATCAAGGATATTAAAGACCCATCGTATCTGTCCTATTTGGGGTAAAGACAGTGATCCAATATGACTTGAATAACAGTATCATCTGTTGTAAGCCCACCTTTCTGTGAAAGCCAGAAAGGAATCCAGAATGCCACTGTCACTACTACCTCACACTAACCATGAGAAGAAGGTAGTAAACTAACAGGTTATGAAGACAGATTTTTTAAGATTTTATTTTATTCTTTTTTATGCATCTGTGCTTGTCTGTCTGTCTCCTTGTCTCTATCTCTCTGTCTCTGTCTCTCTGTCTCTCTGTCTCTCTGTCTCTCTGTCTCTCTGTCTCCCTGTCTCTGTCTCTCTCTGTCTTTCTGTGTCTCTGTCTCTGTCTCTGTCTCTCTCTCTCTCTGTGTGTGTCTGTGTGTGTGTGTGTGTGTGTGTGTGTGTGTGTGCGCGCACGTGCTTTCAGAGGCCATAAGAGGGTTTCAGATGCCCATGGACCTGTATTTATAGGTAGTCTGAAATACCTGATATGGAAACCAAATTCTGGTCTTCTGAAAGAACAACAAGTACTCTTCTCTCCAGCATCATGGAAACAGATTTCAAATCCATTTCTATGTCACCCTAAGTTAGTATTTTGTCCCATTATTTCATGCAACCATGACTTTAGAAGGGAAGGTTGTAAAAGCAATGACTAGACCTATGATTATAGCAACTCCTTAAGTATACTTAATTAGTAGGAAATTAGTGGGGGGTAAAAATGGTGTTCATACCCTAGCAACTTCAAAATGTGTTATTTAAACTCCCCGTAGGCACCTTGGCCTTTCCTGTCTGATGACACAGCCCCCATGGCCAATAATTCAGGAGCCCTAAATACCCATTCATCCATAGCAACCTTCTTGTGTTGCCATCGCAGAGACTCTCGAGAGCATCTGGTGCCACAGTTGGTGACACAAATAGACAGCGAGCTCTTCACATTCAGGGAGAGGTTATACCTCAGCTATGCCTCAGCCACAGCTCAGTTCTTTGCTGAAACTCAATTCAGGTTTGTACATGATTCCTCACATTCATAATTAATGGACACAGCTGAAAAGACACCTAGGCATGTAAATAAACCGAGAGGAAAGCCCGAAGTCCTCTTTATAGTAGATGCTATAGTCCACAGACCCAGTTACACATCCATAGGACAACAAGTGAGGAGAGTGTCCTGAGGAGTTTCGGATCTAGATTCTGACTACCACCCGAAGTCTAATCTTACTTAATACTTAATTTCAACACTTAGTGTTGAAAATAGGTGTGATTTCTTTTCCATTTTCTTTCTGTCCTTGATTTCCTTTTTATAAAATTGCTCTTGAGATAACAATTCAATCTACACTGAAGGAAAAAAATATAAATTTAGCACACCCCAGTTTCTTAGTGACCAAGTGTTTTTGTTTGAATTTGGTTTTCATCTTTGTTTATTAATATCAAATTTCACAAAACAAGATATAGTCTTATTTCAGTCATCAACCTGTGTTTTTTAAATGAGTTAATTTAACATAAAGTGTGATTTCTTAAAATTATCTCTTGAAAAATAGCTAACTCATGGTGAAACTCAACAAAAATTCCTGATTTTGTTATTAAAGCAAGAATTCACATTTTATTTGTTTGAAAAGCTGAAGTTACATTTTGAGAATTCTGACTCCACATCTGCCCCAGAATTCTGATGTCATGGCCGTAAATTT
Source organism: Rattus rattus (assembly GCF_011064425.1). NCBI lineage: Eukaryota > Metazoa > Chordata > Mammalia > Rodentia > Muridae > Rattus > Rattus rattus. The sequence goes on from NC_046161.1 coordinate 3,274,608, forward strand.
CAAATTACTTCTTTCCCTAAAAGCATGGTCCTATATTGACGCAAAATCTACTTGATAGTTCTTTTTATTCTCAACTTAACAGGATCTGCAATCTCCATGGAAACAGCTCTGGCCTGTATTCTGAGTGTATTTACAGAAAATGCAACCAAAGTAGGAAAACCCACCCCAATGTGTGTGGTACTCTCCCATTGGCTAATAAAAAGGAGAGAACAAGCTAGCTGAATGGCAGTCTCGCCTCTCTTTCCTGACTATGGGTGGAATGCAATCAGATGCCTCACATTCGAGCTGCTGTCCCCAAACCTCTATGATCTACCTATCCTCAAACCATGAGTCGGAATAAAGCCTTTATTCCTTCATTTATTCCGTTCATTCCTTAAGCTTCTTTTATCAGGCATTTTGCAAGAAGAATTACTGAGACCTTCTAGAAAGCTCTTCTTGAAGTGAATAGTTTCTCTTAGTTTCTCAAATCACAAGAGGAATGCAGACGAAGCTTTACACATATATATTCTGCATTCCTCAGGTTTTGTTCAAACCATAAAATTCTTGTAACATTAAATACTTGTATTCCCTACACAGCTATTAATGGTCACAATGCACCCAGTAATAACAAATCTCAAATCTTCTCCTTTTAAATCTATCAGGAATTTTCAGTCAGCTTGAAACCTAAAATAGTAATTCTACCTGGTACATGGAGAGTAGGCATTTGTTACAGATCTTCTAGTTCAGTGGGTAACTGAGTAAATCTGCTGCACTATTGAAAAGTATCTAATTTTCTCTTTCATCTAATTTGTTATAGAAAGAGCTCTCTGATGGTATAATATTTTATTTTTCATTTGCTTATTCAACAATTATTTATTGAATACACAATATCCAAAGCACTATTTCTAGGATTATGAGCAAAGCAAATTTAAAAGTGAAGAATGGCTACCACTAATGTATATACACCTTTGTGAACTGCATTAAGATTCATCAAGTAATACCTTTAGAATTATGAACTTTATGACATTTAAACTATAGCTCCACATAGCAGCTTAAAAATTACTGCCATCATGGGACCTAGTTTCTCAGAAAATTGTTTTTCTTTTGTATACTTTATTGTAGTTAGCACAGTACAGGTATAAAATTAGTGCTCAATAAATGTGAGTTCATTGATTTATTGATTCATTCCAAACATGGGAAAATAGCACATGGTTGACATGCATGTGTGGTACCTCTACTGAGCAGCAGTGACTGAAATAATTAGAAAGCAGGTGGCAGAGAGCATGTCAGTAAAATAAGACATCTACTTTGTCAATTGTTGAAGCTGTATGATTGACATATAAAGATTCACAGTAGGACATTTTTCTACTCCCATATATGTCTGAATTTTCTAATAAGACTAAACTAAAAATGCTGCTACAGTTTGATGAGTATTCTATCCCCCAGAAGTCTGTGTCAGACTTGACTTTCAAGGTATTGCTCTTTGGAGCCATGTGTAGGGGAATGTCAGGACTCTTTCAGTCATTGGCATTATATTGCCAACATGAGTTTCGAAGCCCAGATCTCTTCTCATTCTTTTCCACTGTCCAAGTGGACAATCTGTCTCCATCACATGCTCAACACCATTGTCAAAGGACTAAGGGTAATGGGTCCACTTCATCATTGATGAGAACGGCTCCGCCATGAGTAGAACTAAAGTTTTTCTCTTTATAAGTTGCCTATCTTGTTTGTCATAGTGCTTCATAACTGACCGATGCAGGTTGTGTGTGTGTGTGTGTGTGTGTGTGTGTGCGTGTGTACATGCAGATAAATATTATTCTTAAAGTAAACCTTTTCTGCACATGAATGCATTTATTTATCTGTACTCCATTTTTAATAGGGTTATTTGGTTCTCTGGAGTCTAACTCTTTGAGTTCTTTGTATATTTTGGATGTTAGCCCTCTATTAGATGTAGGATTAGTAAAGATGTTTTCCCAATCTGTGGATTCCTGTTTGTCCTATTGACATGTTCATCACTTTACAAAAGCTTTTCAATTTTATGAAGTCCTATTTGTCAATTCTTGATCTTAGAACGTAAGCCTTGGTGTTCTGTTTAAGAAATTTTTCCCTGTACCAATGTGTTAAAGGCTCTTTCCCATTTTCTCTTCTATTAAATTCATCATATCTGGTTTTATGTGGAGGTCCTTGATCCATTTGGACTTGACCTTTGTTCAGAAGATAAGAATGGGTCAATTCTAGGGGTTGGGGATTTAGCTCAGTGGTAGAGCACTTGCCTAGCAAGCACAAGGCCCTGGGTTCGGTCCCCAGCTCCAAAAAAAAAAAGAAAAAAGAAAAAAAAAGAATGTTCAATTCACAAAGGCCATAATCTTGCATTTTATTACAATATAATCAGGACAGTATTGAGGACTTATAGTGGGAAATCATATACTAGGTAATGAGATTACATTAACTGGTATTTGCTGTGGTGACCTCAATCCCTGACAGTACAGTGACCAATTGTGTTTTGACCCACTTAAGGATGGGTGGATGCCTCCTGACATTTCCAAGAAAAAGGCTTAAGTATCTTGCTACACATTCCCAGTAGTGACTGTTGCTCTGGCCTTGATCTTCAGAACAAGAAGACTGGTGACCCAGACTCAGCACAAGATGACAGGTGTCCCTGACTCCACCTAACAGTGAAAGGAAGCTCTGGAGAGAAAAAGTCAGCAGCCTTTATTATCATAGCCAAACTTAGACCAGGGATGCAATGAGGTCTGAGAACACACAACCCTGTTCACAGGGACAGGAACATAACTTCTCCTAACTGGTAAGATCTGTGAGAGTTTTCTACCTGAAATACCTCATGTACATGACAACCCTAGCTGTTGTTTTGTAGAGTGGAGAAAGTTTGGTCATGTTTTTGAGACAAGGTTTCACATGACACAGGCTGGCCTCCAACTTCTTAAATAGCCAACGATGACCTTGAACTTCTGATCTTCCTGCATCTACCTCCATGGTGCTGAGATTACAGGCTTCTACCATGGCATGGGTAACTCTGCACTGAGCATGGAAGCCAGGGTGTTGAGCATTCTAAAGAAGCACGCTAGCATCTGGGCTGTATCCTTCACTCCTGGCCTCCTTTCTGTAATTTTAGGGTACAAATTGTGTTTAGTCACTGTCATTGTTAAGGAGGCATATGGGTACGGTTCCCTTTTTAGGATGGATAGCATGCCTATATTGTATAATACATTGCTTTTTTAAAGCATTTATTCTTCAAATATTTCATTTATGGTACGTCTTCCATTGACAGGAATCATCACCCTGAGTGCTTGGTTGAAGTTTTACTTTTTTAACTCAGACCATATGTAATTTTATATTTAAATTTTTGAAAAGCTGTGTTCATTCAAAACAACAACCTAAAATATAGTTTTTTAAAAGAAACAAGAGAGAATGGCATATAAACTGATTTGAAAACTTCATTAAAATCTGCACTCAAATTTTTAATTTTAACATTTCTTTTTTTTTAAGCACCTACCTGATCCTTAAGACATAAAATCGAGAACTTTGGTGTAGGGGAAACATGCACTTCCTCACGCACATAAATACTGCTAAAAGGTTTTCCTATACCTTTAATACTCTACATCCTTTACTGGCATTGCATTATTGACACATGATTATCACAATCCCCTAGGTTTACAATCATTTCCCAACTCTGCTTCTAGATGGTACTAGGATGGAGCCAAGCGCTCCTTGCAGGTGTGACTTCTCCAGCTGCGTGCTCTTGGCCTTAGGCAGCTGTCCACACCGGACCTGTTATACCATAAGATAATAAACCTCAGCTTTTCAAGAAGGAATTACTGTCTCCTAGCCTGGCCTACATTTGAACCCCATGACTAATGTAATTGCAGAGGCCTGGTGGGCAGGGACACCATGGGAACATTTGTGTTCCTTCAGTCAGAACTATTTCTGCAGTTGTACCTGAAATACTCCTTAGGGTAAGCTTGGTGATTTTCATCAACGAGGATAATGTCAGCCAGACCTGGTATTTAACTCATTTGTACTGTGCAGCTTGCAGCTCACAAGGTGCCAATTAACAAGAGCAGAGGCAGAGGCACCTGTCTGTCAGCTTGGCTAGAGTGAGATATGATATTAATTATTAAAGGGACTTGGAACTAACGATGCTAAGCCAGAAGACTTGCACATTTCAAGCTCAATGGGAGGCAAAATGCTGCACTGAGGACTGATTAGACAAAAACCTTCTCACTTAAGCAAGAGGGAGTCAGAGGGGCTACGGGAAGCAGTCTCTAGCAGCATCCTTCAATGCCTAAACAATGACAGATGGAAGTGGACATTTTAGAAACAAAAAGGTTAGGCAAATGTGTTATAAGATTCCCTGTGTGTGTCAGTTCCAGCAATAGGCCCTATGACTAGCTGGGTGCAAGATTATTAATTATACAGTGAATTATTAGTATACATGTTTTACCAGAAAAGGCTGTAAGACAGAAAAACATATACAATTTAATTAAGTGTAGATTTGAGATGAGGATTTAATTTCCATATTTATCTCTGTTTCCTCAGCTCACTTTGCTACCTTTATTCTCTCTTGGAAGCGGTGGTGCTCTCCCAGGCATAGGGTCAGAACTAATCATTCTTTCCTGTGTGATGTCAGCCAAGTAGTTCTTCTGATAAGGATGAGTGACTTCAGGAAAGAGTCACGTTCCTGTGACTCTTGGTGAAGTCTGCTGTCTCTCACACAATGTGCAAGACTCTGTGTTCTGTTTATCACATGATGGTAGGATGTCCAGTGGGAGTGAGTGATGAAAACATGTCGCCCATGTAGGAGAACCTGCTGCTCAAGTTATAGGGCATAGGCAAGGGACCCCATGTGACTGTGACCTAGCTTTGTATGATTGAGAGTGGTAAAAGAGGAATTATTCAGGGACCCTACAGTAAAAAAAAAATCCCAAAGTACATTTATAAACTCAAAATGAGTATTTTTCAAAGAACATTAGAAGTGGCATCAATTAAATAGAATAAGGGCAAAATTTGTCTACTTAAAAAAGCAGTGGTAAGAAAAATAAAAATTCCGAGAGTTTATTATTTCAGAAAACAGAAAATTAACAGGAATCTCTCACTCTATAGACCAAAAGGAAAACCAGCTGAATTTTGAGTAAGAAACTCAAGATCAGCAGAGGTGACATTGTTAACTTCACTACACACAGAGTCGCCTCAGACACATCTCTGAGTGTGTTTATGCTGAGACGTAATGGAGGAGAGAAGACAGACTGAACGAATCACCCTCCCCTGGGCTGGGGTCCCAGACGCAGTAAAGAGAAGAAAAGACAAAAAGGTGAGCCCCAGAGTTTATCTCTCTGTGCTTTTGACTATAGATGCATTGTGACCCGCCAGAATGGAGATACTCCTTCTCAAAACATTAAAAACTAAATAGAACCTTCACTTTGTCAGGAATTTCATCCTAGCAATGAGAAAAGAAATATATCATTATTTTCCATTATTCACTCTGTAGCTCCATGAGAGCCTGAGAATCCAGTGACTCAGAGGGTGGATGTGTTCCTAACTAGTAGGCCACATGCTTAGGATGCTCCCTGGGGGAAATTGTTAAAGAAAAATAACAACCAAGCCCCTGCTGAACATCAACAGCCTTACAAGCAGAGAAGAAAGCAGCATGAGTCTGGGGAAACACCAGTGTCTACTCCCAAACTCTTCAAGGTATGACAGCTGTTTGGTCCCCAAAGACTCTATATACCAGGCTATGTCTGTCAAGCTGAAAACACTGGATAATATTGTACTTTAATTAACAATACTGCACTCCATATTTAAGATGTATTAGAGGATAGAACTGTTGTTTTACTCTACCAAAACAGCAAGTCTTCATTTTGAGAATATAGAATTATCTCTATTTGACATTATCTAATTTTTACAAAATTAAGAGAAACAAGGATTCACTGAAATGGAATGTGTGTGTGTGTGTGTGTGTGTGTGTGTGTGTGTGTATGTGTACGCACGCATGCGCTTGTGCATGTGTGTGCTTATGTATATATGTTGAAGGATGTACTTTGCAGTCCTGATCTTCAAAACATGCAAGATTTTGATGCCCTGGACTCATAATCATACAAAAAGGGTGCTCTATGGTAATGATGTTCAGAAAGCCTCTTAACCGGTCCCCTTTGCTCCAATGGATGGTAATCAAACTGAGAAGAAAGGAGCATTGTGGGATGATGTCATCACGCAGGTGTAGGCAAGTACAAGATAGAATGAGGCCTGTCTTTGGACAAGAAGGAAGAATGGGTGGAAAAAAAAGTTTGAGGAAAGAGACGGGAGAGAAGCCACTGAGAGAACAGGAAGGCTGATGTTAAGAGTTCACTCTGTGTATTTACAGGTTGTTATGAATATTCTTAAGGGATGGATGTGTACAGGGCTTTGTATGTTTAGGTGGGCAATTATATCTTATCAATTGGATCAGAGGTTATTGTGTGGTGTGTTCCTTCTTGTGGAGAATTGAGTTTGGGAGAGTGTGTGGCAGCAGAGACACTGAGCTGCCACAGAGTTGGGATGTGTGTTTCTGCCAAGATATCTACCAGACATCTTGGGGCACTGCGGTGTTGATTCTAGTGGGGGTAAAAGACAGACCCTTTTTTATAATTTTATAACAACAGAGTGTTCCTGTGGATTCTTCTCTAATTACTGAGCTTCTTAAAGTAGAGAAGACATTGCATTTATTGACTGACTTACTTACTTACTTACTTACTTACTTACTTACTTACTTATTTATTTTTGCCTCTTTCTTTCAACTTCTGCCTCTGGAGAAAAATTTTCCTTAGGGTTCAAGCTGTAAAAGAGCAAGTGACTTGTTACAAACCATGGAGACTATTCAGGTTTTTATCTTCTTAAATTCTGCTAATGTTTTCAAAGCTTGGAAGGAAAAGACTCAATTTCTGTCTGACCCTGTTGGCTGTAAAATAGGCTCGCTCAATGAAAGGCAGAATAGTACCTGTTTCTCCCCAGTCTGACTGTTCTATGTTGTGGGAAAACAGCCTAAGACTTCAGGCAGATAAATATGGGTTTATGTGGCTTTTTCTCTCTTCTTTGCAATGCTTTCTATATTATTCAGATTTAATATCCTCCTGGGGAGCTGTGTTCAGTGCTGGGAGCCAAAGCCAGTGTCTTAAGATTTCTTGGCAAGTGTTATACCACTGAGCTAAGTCCCTAGCACTTCATCTGGGAATTTCAAAGGTACAGGAATCTTTCCCTGTTCCTCCTCTAAGTAGAATTAAATATTCTACTTTAATTGTTCTGATGAGAACCTAAAGTCAGCATGTTTTTAAACCTTCTCTTGGTTGCAGTGTACAGTGAAGGTTGATAATACCTGGAAGTGAACAGTGACTAAAGATCTGGGTTACTGCTCTAGACCCACTCTTCCTTTTTATCACGATTTTGGACAGAACAGGTCAATTTGCTTATTGCCTTTTGGTATTACAGCAGCTTTGCTTGTTTTTCTTCTTCTTTTTCTTTTTTTTTTTTTAAGAAAAAGAAATGGTCACCACTTCTTTCGAAGATGCATTTGTATACCACAGTTCTGATGCATAAGGCCAACATCTCAGTGCAGTCAGACTGGTTCCTGTCTGTGACCCAAAGGAAGTGTCTCATGCAGAAGGAAGATGAAGGATAAAGAGTGGAATGAGGGCTCTATTGTTTCCTTGAAACTTAAGGACAGCAAGGCATTTCCATCTTCAATATTGCTGAGTGATTTGAGGAAAGTCCTTTGGAAACTCAGGATTACTACAGTACAAAAGACTCTTTAACCCTCCTGAAAATTCTAGGTGTCTAGGCAGCAAAGGTACAAAGAAAGTCCCATGGTAGAGTCATATCAGAAAATGAGCTCATGTGTGGTCATTAGGTGGAGCACTGCCCTGATTGTAGTGCATGCCTGTCATCCCAGTGCTGAGGAGGATTAGTTCAAGGAGAGCCTGGGAACTTCTGAGAGAACACCAGCTCAATGAAACAGTAGCAAAGAAGCAAGACCTGGAGTGACTGAAGTCATCCTAACAAAGTGCAATGAATCTAATTTATAAGAGAAAAAAATGCCATTTTATTATTGCCCAGAATATGTAAAGAACTCCTAAAGTTTAACATCAAAGAGAGAAACAGCCCAACATAAAATGGGTAAGAGACATAATTTTTGAAACATGCATAAAAACATGATCAGTATCAAAACAAAACTGAAACAATATGAACAGCAAAATAAAAAAGGAAGAAAATGAGAAGTATTCAGAAGCCTCGAGACCACATGCAGGCTGCTGTACAAATCTCCATCAAAACCAGAAAACGTCAGCCTCGTACCTTCTTATGTCTCTGCTTTTTAAAATGTAGCATATTGAAGATTACATGGATGGATGCTGCTGAATTGTGTTGGTGGAAAGTGCTTATTCATTCCTAGGTTTGTTCCTTTGTGATTTGTGAGCCACAGAGCTGAGACAGCAGATGGGTCTTGAGTTCATATTCATCCAAATGAGTTTCACTTGAAGTTTTTTTTTTTTTGAATGAGTTTTACTTTAAGGGTAAAGACAGTTCTGTCTTAATAACCATAAAGATAAACAGTACCATATACTAGAAGGAATTTGAAAGCTTTTTATTTATTTTCTTGTCTCCTTCCTGTTCTTATAAATTTGTTTACATCAATCACAAAAGCTTTGAAGCACAGAGAAAGCAAACAGCAATGATAGATGTTATCAGGAATAATTTCATATGCAAATAGAATAAGTTCCACAGTACAAAGGTGAAGATTCGAAAATGAGCTCTCACCTGTCAAACAAATAGTGTCTGTATAACACTATTTATCTACTTTATTTGAGACAGAATCTCTCTAAAAAAGACAGACTGGCCTGAAACACCCTATGTATCCCACACTAAATTTGAATTTCAGATCCTGCTACTTCAGTCCCAACTATTGGGATTATAGTGTATGTCACTATAACTAGCTAAGGAGATTTATTTTATTTTTTAATTTATTTGTGTGTGGGGGTTGGGGGAGGGTGTTCCTATGTGTCTCATGTGTGTGAGTACCTTTAGAAGAGTCCATAGTGGGATCAGATTCCATGAAGCTGGGATGGGTACTGTGGGAGATCAGGACATACTCCTGACCACTGAGCATCTCTCCTGATGTGTTTATATGCAAGAAATACAAACAATAAGGAGATGGAAAAGTGAAAGTAGGTTTTCCATGAAAACAGTAGCCAAAGGAGCATCAGGGTAGAAAAAGCCATAGCTCTACCAAAGTGAAACGAACCTAAACATTTACAACGCACACAAAGTCCCATTCTGTTACTAACCAGCATATATAAAGAACTCCTACAGTTTAACATCAAAAAGACAAACAGCGCAATATAGAATGTTGTGTGTTTTTAAACATACACATAAAAAATGGTCAGCATCATTAATCATCATTTCACATTCAAGTCAAAATCATAGTCACTAGTCACTAGTTCATCAAGGAAATTGGAGTGTTGATAAAGATATGTAGGAAAGATTAAGAAATGCCAAATGACATGTTTGCTGTGGAAAACAGTTCGGCAGTTCCATGAAAACATAAACACAGAATGACCATTTGACCCAATAATTCTCCTACAAGGTATAGCTCCAATAGAACTGAAAATGTCTAGGCCGCTGCTGACACTGAAGGTGGTCACTGCCAGGCCTAGGCCCAGTGGAAAATTACTAATTGCATACTGTACTATACATAAACCTTGCAAACATTTGCTAAGAGTCAAATGTTGCATTTTCTACTAACAATAAGTACATAGAACTGGCAAATATATGGAGAAAGACTGGAGGCTAGAAGCTCAATGGTGTGCTTGCCTAGCATGCATGATGTCACCAGCTTGATACCAGCACTACAAAAAGTAACGGAGGGTGGTGGTGGTTGTGGTGGTGCTGGTAATGATGATGATGGTGATGGTGATGGTGATGGTGATGGTGATGGTGATGGTGATGGTGATGGTGATGGTGATGGTGATGGTGTTGGTGATGGTGATGGTGATGGTGATGGTGATGATGATGGTGATATGCTCCTTTGCTGATACCAGAAGTCAGCTTCATCATGTTTCCAACATTAACTACTCCTACTAGCTACTTACTCTACAGAGATCTTCTAGACCACCAAGTGAAACGGCTGTGGCTTCTGGCCTCGTGGACTGAACATCTGAATCTCTCCAGTGTGACACAGCTGTGGCTGGACTGCCCAGACTATGTCCTGTAAGTCTTATGTGTATTTGCTCCATTGGTTCTCTTCTCTTGGAGACACTGACAGATACACCAGTGCCACAGGGCAGGGAATGAGGGTGAGTCATTTAGTGAACACAAAGTTTGTGTGTGTGTTGATGAAATAATTTTGGAACAAGAGGTAACAGCTCTCAGACTTTGTGACTAGAACCACCGTCATGGAACTGTACAATTAAACATGTTTAACACAACGAAGTTAATGTTGCACATGTTTCTGCACTCATTTTGCAGTACTGTGGTTGAATACAGAGTCTCCCACATGAGAGGCAAACATGCTGTCGCCGATCCCCAAACCCTCTCCTGTTTTTCATGAAACAGTCTCTCATTCAAGTTACTCCAGTAAGGCTTGAACTTGAGGTCTGCCTGCCTCAGCCTATCACTTAGCTGGGATTACAGACTCGTCACATAGCTGGTTACAGACATACTAATCATCTAGCTGGTTACAGACATATCATGTAACTTGTTACAGACATATCAATCATGTCGCTGGTTACAGACATACCATGTCGCTGGTTACAGACATATCAATCATGTAGCTGGACCACAGACCTAAAATTGCAGGACTAGTTTTTATGTTTTATAACTCTAGGTTGTTTCAAGAACAACAAAAGCAACAGTTGGCGTAGTGAAAATCATGTAAGTCTCTGTTAGGGAATCATTCTCTGAATGCTACCCCTTTTTAACCACTTTCAGTTCTCTAAACTGATCACATATGGCTGCTTTATTCATGCTTCTTAAGACAATAAAATATGCAGCACATGGCAGGCAGCTTCTGACACTAATGTGCTTTCTGAGAGAGACAAGTGGAACTTCCTGATAGGCTCTGAATTGGGCCCACTGCACACACATGTCCAACTGAATGACCCTCCTCATCAGTCACCCCGGTGAATTTTCAAGTAGTATAGTTGACACTCAAAAGAAATGTGAAGTTTTTAAACATGAGTCACTTGGAACTGTGAATTCTTTCTCCCTCTCTTCAACTCCAGGACTCAGTCCCTGGAGATATTACCTTTTCTTTCTGCCCTTCCTTCTCCAGTGACCTCATCCAGTCTCATGGCTTGTGATTTCATCTGCACTTTAATGACTCCAGATTTCCACTCAGAACCCAAACCCAAGTCCTCACCCTCTGACTCACAAAACTTACCAGTCAATATTTCACATGAATTATCACCAACAAATACCCAATGCTGTGAATGACTGTGCACTTTACACCGGTCAATTCATTCTGATAGCAAGCTGTTTCAGTTAGGTCGTGCCACTTTACAAATGAGGAAACTGGGGAGAAATAAGGTAGCTAAAGAGGGATGCAACAAAGGGGACGTAGACAGGGCTTCTGGACTCCAGAACATGTGCTTTAACTTGGGCATTCTGCTGTCCTCTGCAAAGACGAATACTAAACATTATGCTCAATACTGGCTTTACTACAGAGCATCTCTTCCCTAATCACCCCAATTCAATAAATGATATTCTGTCTTTTAGTTAACTATTTAAAAACACAATAATACTTTGTGTCTCTAGTCTCTTATAGCCAGTTCACCCCCAAGTTTTTGTAAAATATTATTTATTGAAATTTTCCCACAAGTATGTAATATACCTTGTTCATATTCATTCCCTACCCCTCCCTCCAGCTCTCCTATCCCTCAACATACCCCTCATCTCTCTTCCAGGAGGAGGAGGCTGGTGTTTTGTTGTTATTGTTTTTATAACCCTTTGAATTCAATCATTGCTGCCTATGTTTACATGGTATATCTCTTCCTCTCTCAACAGCCATCAGCTGCCACAGCTAGGGATGGGGGTGGGGTGCATGAGGAGCCACTCTTTCACACTGAGCCTTGTGGAGATCTCCTATGGATAGCCATAGCTACTTTAATAAGCTGGTCATGGCCAGAGGCCAGCCTTTCACAACACTCCTCCTCAACCTACAGCTCTTACCTTTTTTCCACCTCCTCTTCCAAAATGTTCCCAGAACCTTCAAAGGGATGTTGATAGAGATTTCCCATTGACACCTTAGCACTCATTAACTTGTTCTGGTTCTTTCATTAACTTGCACTCTCTGCAATAAGGACCTTTTCTGACCAAGGTTGGAAACATTACAAATTTGTGAACAGAGGCATACATGTTTAGAAGGGAAGTTAATAACCTAACTATTTACCCTAGCCATGGGTCTAGCCATGTTCACCAGGCATAAGTTCTTCCTTTGCAGCAAGCATCGTATCCAAAAAAGGGAGAGACTGGTTGCCCCCATAAACAGTCATGTCCCTACTGGAGCAGTGGGCACATCCTTCCTGGCAGGTGGGTATTATAGCATACAGTGCTCACTGCTGAATAAGATCACTGTTCACTTTTCTGCCCCAGCAGCCTTCACACAGCCTTCCAGTAGGGTGAAAGATAGCCAGCAAGGAAAAACTTTCCTGAGAGTTAAAGATTGACTTCTCTATGTTATGCAATCAAAACGCACACAGTCTTCAACAGTAGTGTCTCACCATCTAGTTATGGCCAGCCAAGAGCAATAGAAATAACCTATCTCGTTCTGGAGCTCTGCAGCCCCCTGACCAATAATTTATAAGAAGGCACTGAAATCTTCCTTAATAACTCATGGGATATTTGTGTTCAAACTCCTTTATTTCGTTTTTCACTAGTTCATTAGCAAGTTTTTATTATTACATCTAGTCCCTTGTCCAACTTCCATTGCAATGTATCTGAAGTATGATCACTTCTCTGCCCCTCGCTAGCCTACAGGCTTCCACTCTTGCCTCATCAGCACGTTTCTACAGCAGCCCCAGGAAAGCCTTTTAAACATATACCCAATTGCTTGACTCCCCTGCTCAGAACTCAAAGCCTGTGCAACCCTGTTCAACACAAAGGGAATCTTGTCTTGATGCTTTATACTGAGATGACAACCCAGCCCCTCCCTCCCCTGTCCCCTCCATTCTTGTTTCACAGGCCTCCCTGAGGGTAATGGAGCATGGAGCAAACACTCCACCAGTTTCCTGCTCTGTCTGCTGCTTTCCTGCACACACCCTGACAGACACTGTTGCTGTACATATAATGCCATTTCTCCACGCTGCAGTCTCTGCCCTGCATAGTCTGTACTTCTTGGGTTTTAAATTCTGTCCTTTTTTCACATTATGTTTATTCATTTTTGGTTAATGGTTCCTACTTTTGCTCCTGCATTGCAAGCTCCTTGAAGGCAGGAACTTTCAATACACCTAAAACAACAAAGGTCTCCCTCCACCTCCTCTCTCTCTCCCTCTCTCTCTCTCTCTCTCTCTCTCTCTCTCTCTCTCTCTCTCTCTCTCTCCCCTCCCTCCTCTCTCTCAAGTTCTATGTCTTCCCAGAAAGGAAATAGAGATTCAGAAGACAGGAACCCCAGTGTGCCATCAAAGGAGGTGGCTGAGGAAGCTGGCTTCTGTGTGTTTCTTATCTACTTGACACTACCCTGATGTCTTAAGAATGCTACTGATTCTTAGTCACGGTATGAGTCATCTATTTCTGGAAATCTTGTAGCAAAGCAAAAACATGCGCATAATACCTAGAAAAGGCTGAGTAGGATTTTAATGCAACCCTAAAATATAGTGTTATCCTGTTTTCTAATGAGCACACTTTCAGAAATGAAAGAAATTGTTTAGGGTCTCTGCATAGAGAGGAAATTTGTCAATTTCACTGCCTTTCTCTAGGTCAGCCTTAGCTGACTTATTTTGGATTATCTGAAAAACAGACAGTGAATCTAAGATCTGGACACAAGAGGCTTTTAAGAGGAGAATCCTATAAGCACAAAGAGGATTGGGAGGAGAGACAAAGGCAGAAGTAGACCTGAGTGACCCATGTAGAATGGGCATCTGGGAGCTAACTTGCCTGGCAATAGTGAGAAGGTAGATGAAGCTCCCCTCACAGCTACCTCCCTGACAGATTAGGTAGAAGCCAGACATTTTTTTCATTGTCTTTTTTCCTTGGATAGGGATTGATCCAGAAAATGCTCTAATGGAAAGAGATAGGGCAAATATTCTTCCTGAGTAGGATCTTACCAGAGGTAACCTTCAGGAAGGTTGTGACATATGGACAGGACAGAAAAGAGAGTCACAGAGGCTGCCAACGCCCAAGTGTTCTTACACCATAAGTCTGTTTCCACTGTAAACCATAGATATGCAAGGTTTCCAGACACACACATTCCCAGCATTGTAGGAACGGTTAGTCTTTCACGATGAGTTTGATTTTATTTACATAGCTTATCTTGCTCATTTTTTCAGCAAATATTTTCAAAGCCTCTTATTTGTGTCTTGTCAAAGGATGGGAATGTAATGAGAAATGGAACAGCTTTGTCCTGAAAACTTGTTAGGAAGGAGTAACAATTTTCAGACTATGCACTAAAAATAACTATCAAGACACATTGAATAGTTTTATGTAAATCATGCCTCAGCATAGCTACTAAATAAACTTTAAAGCTTAGGAGAGTAAAGAATGTAATCCTGTCACTACTGTAAACTAACATATCACAGCTCAGCACACAGAGAACACTAGTGTTTGATGTTTGTTTGTTTGTTTGTTTGTTTGTTTGTCTGTTTGATTGGTTGGTTGGTTGGGTTTGCTGTATTCTAGACAGGATCTGGCTATGTAGCTATACGTGTCTTAGAAGTTGCTCTGTAGACCAAACTGCATCAAATTCACAAGGAAACTCCTGCTTCTGCCTCCGGAGTGCAGTGCATTCAAGGACTGCACCACTGGTAAGCAGGCTGCTTTAACACTGTTTAAAAGCTAAAAGAGGAACGCAGAATTATAAAAGGAGGCAGGACTTTAGAAGGTAGGGAAGGATTTTCAAAGCTTTGGGAGTACCTGAATTATCTGGAAGGATTGTGGAAACAGTCTAGTCACTGTCCCTACCCGGGTGGGGGGAGGATGTAAACCTTCTTTTTCAATAGATTTTTCCAATGAGGGTGGCCCTGTTATTTGCAGCCCCCAAATCAGAGCTCACAGCCAGAAAGCCCACAGTACAATTGAAGTACCATTCCAAACACTATATGAAGTAGACAGGCTACAACATTGGTGAGTGTGATAAACGCATGCTTGTTTTGCACCATATCATAAAAGAAGGGATTTGGAGTGATGAGCTTGTTTTAATATGGGGAATGGTTACATGGCTGTGTTTAGCTGATGAAATTTCAGTGGTTCATTTATCATTTGTTTGCATTTCAGTATAGGACACAATTGATGTCATAATAGAAATATATATGGAGAGAGACAGAGAGAGAGAGAGAGAGAGAGAGAGAGAGAGAGAGAGAGAGAATGAATGTGGGTTTTTTCCAAGTGACCTTTAACATGAAGACAATCTAGGGACAAAAACATTTTGTTTAAGGATTCCCTTAATTTAGAGAATTAACTTTAAAGTAAAAGTGGATTCATTGTTGTTGTTTAAGAGTACATGGAAAGGGGAAGTAGTAATGGATAGGCAGTGTAGAGTTCGGGCTGAAATGGAAATTTATCTATCAAAACACACAATCGTGTACAAAATTCTCAGGATCCACTCTCAGATACTTGCTTTAATAATATTTAGCCATATGTCCTTGCCTCCAGTACTACAATATGATACTAGAAGATGTGTTGGAGGAAGTCTATCAATGAAGAGAAACAGAAAATCAACTGAACAATTGCTTCATGCCCAGGGGAACTGCAGTGGGAAGCTGTGTTTAGTAACGGAAATATAGAGTCCCAAAGGACCAGTTGCTTGCGTCTTGAACATTAAAAGTCAAACACAAACAATGTTTGGCATGATCCCCAAACAGCTTCTAAAAAATTGACTGGATTTCTTTTCTCACACATTCCTTTCAAGAAGTACTTTGTTACAGGAACTATTTCTAAGAATATAGTCACAATAGTCACAAACACCGTTTGTTCGTTGGTCTAAGGAATTCTTGGCATTTGGAGAGTCTCGGGACTTTCTTACACTAGAAGAATGCAATCCGTGCCGTGCGTGCCTGAGACTGCATGTGTCCAGGAAATGAAGCTAGTCTCATGGCACCTGTAAATTACCAGAACTGCACCAGGCAGGGTGATTCTCTGGACTCTGTTTTGTGCAGTCTCTTAGAGTTATGGGATGCCATTGTTCAGCCTTCAGCACTGGGCAACAGCTCTGTTATGATTATAATCCTACTGAACACATGTGCTGTACAATTCCCTTTAAAATCCTCTTTGTACGTTGTGAGTTACACTGACCACGGTTTCTGCCAGCTGGGTCCAGTGCAGGCTGTTCTGGGTGGCGGCTGGGCTCCAACTGACTTGGTATCATTAGTGTGATGTTCTTTGATCGCCTCCTGGTGTTGGTTCTGTGTAACGGCAACTGACATCTGACTGGTAGCTTTTAAGCAAACAAATGAAAGCAAAAGATGAATGAATTGTCCTACGATATCTAAATAATTACATCAGTGGTAGTGCAGGGGAGAGATGATGAACAGACAAAGAGGGCCTTCGGATTTCCTACAGCAATATCACCTCCCTGCGATTTTGTAGTCTACAGCTTTAAAATGCTTAGTCAGCTTTGAATTGCTGTAACCCTCACCTCAACTCCCAGTAGTATCGAGTCTGGGGGCAGCATTTCAGATACAAACCCAACAGGATTTACATGCCCAGGCATCAGTTTTAAACAACGCATCTGAGTGTGTAGGATGGATATTTCTAGAACTCTCTGTAAGAATACTGTTTGAGAGTTGACAGCCTTAGTGGTCACACCGGCTTCTTTATGTTTATACCACTGAAAGTATTAATGGGGAGCTATGAATCCCATCTGTGCAATAAAGTTTAGTCTGAATATTGAAAGGTACTATGTCTACAGGTTAAACATTTAGTTAAATACTCCAGCCTGAGTTTCTCTCCAGTTACCAATGTCTGCCAACTTGAGCACATAGTAGCTGAACCAGGAGTGTTTGGTACTGTTCTCACGCTGAGCCAGCTCCCCACATGTCTTTGTTATAATGGCTTTGTCTTCATGTTTTGTCTGTTACTCACTCTAATATGACTATGACCCCATTTTTTTTCTTTTATTGAAAATAGATTCTTTTCTTATACAATATATCCTGATTATAGTTTCCCCTCCCTTTAATCCTCCGGGTTCTTCCCACCTTCCCTCCCCTCCAGATCCACTCCCTTTCTGTCTCTCATTACTAAAATACAGGCTTCTAAAAATAACAGCTAAACATTACAAAATTAAAATATAAAATTAAACAAAAATTATCATATTGAAGTTGGACACAGCAAGCCAACAGGAGAAAAGGGGTCTTCAAAGCAGGCACAAGAAGCAGAGACTCACTCATTCTCATAGTCAAGAGTCCCTTTAAAACAGTAAGCTAATACCTACATGCACACATGTGCACACACACACACACACACACACACACAGGTCCTGGTGCAGACCTGTGTAGGCCTTGTGCTTGTAGCTTCTGTCTCTGTGAGCTCAGATGCACCTTGTTTAGTTGATTCAGAGGACTTTGGTCTCCTGGGGTCCTCCACCCGCTCTGGCTCTTACAATATTTCCACCTCATCTTGAACAGGGTTTCCTGTGCACTGAGGAAAGAAATTTGATAAAGACTGCTACATTTAGACTCTATCTCTGAATAACGTCTGGCTGTGGGTCTCTGTACCTGTTCCCATCTGCTGCTGATGGAAGCCTTTCTGATAAATGGATAAGGCATTGATCTATGAGTATAGCATAATATCGTTAGGAATCTTTTTACTGGTTGTTTTTTAGACATGTTTTTGCTTAGTTTCCAAAGAGGATCAGAACATCTAATTTACTAGAGTACAATTTTTAGGTTCTGGGCATTTTTGGTTTTACCGTAGGTCTCTGGGCTATCTAATCTCTAGTTCTTGGTTACTCAAGCAGTGCTGGGTGTGGTTCTCTCTCATGGAATGGACCTTAGATTCAATCAGACAGTGGTTGGCTAAAAGTTCTGTGCCACCATTGGTCTAGCATACTTTGTAGGCAGGACAAATGTAGGTCAAAGGTTTTTGAGGCTGGGTTGTTGTCCACCTTTCTCTTTCGGTAGCCCATGGAGTATCTACTCACATCAAGAAGACTAAAAATAAAGGTTCAATGAAAGCAACCCCTTGACTTCTCCATGTTTAATGTTTGTGTAGCTGTTGTCCACAGCAAAGAGGCCATGATGTCATTGTCTTAGCAACAGTCTGAGTTGTGTGGGGATTTGCATGGGACCCTCTTGACCAACAACTCAAAGGAATACTCTCTAGTCCCACCACTGGAAGACTAACTTGGCTACAACGGAAGGCCAGTAGAGATTTGGTACCCCAAGTACCAGGAGTCCTCATCAGGATTACTTTCCTAGATTCCAGGAAGTTTCCATTGTATTAAATTTCCACCCCACACCCTAAAAGTATCCTCAATTCCATCTGTCTCTCCTCACATTCTCTCCCTCTAATCCATTTCCCCACTACCTGATCCACTCTCCCATTTCTATCTGCCCCCAGTCTGCCCATTAATCTATTTCTCTCTCTTTATTCCTCATTTACCTCTCTTTAGCTAATCTTCCTGGGTATGTGGAATGTAGTTTGGTTATTATTTTCTTAATGTGTAATATCCCCTTATAAATGAATACATACCATATGTATCTTTCTGGGTCTGGGTAACCTCACTCAGGATGATTTCTTTTTTCTAGTTCCATACATTTACCTGTGAATTTCATGATGTCATTCTTTAACAGCTGAGTGATACTTCATTGTACAAATATACCACATTTTCTTTATCTATTCTTCTGTTGAGGGATATCTAGGTTGTTTCTTTTTTTGGCTTTTATGAATACAGCTACAATGAACACGATTAAGCAGATGTCTTTGTGGTAGGATAAAGCATCCGTTAGGTATATGCCCAAGAATGGTCTAGCTGGGTCTTGAGGTAGCTAGGTTCCCAGCTTTCCGAGGAACTGCCATACTATGGTGACTTTCTAACACTAACACTCAGACATCCTTGTCTCTAGCTGTTTTCAGACTTAAAATGGCGGCTTTCATTTTACCTTGTTGTTGGAGTTTATTTGTTCTTCTCCAGTTCTAAGTGTTCAGAGGTACACAGCACAGGAGATATGATGTGGAACTCCAAAATGTGAGGTAAGAACCACCCAACAGATGAATCCACAGCCTAAAGAAACAGTGGCATCAATTAATTCTTCAAATACAATTTTCTCTTCATTATTAAAAAACAATTAACTTCTATGCTGTGATGTGTTTCTTTCCCAATAATAGTGTTTTAAACGCTCCTTTGAACCATAAATCTTGGCACAGTGCTTAGTTATACTATTCTAGTATGATTTTCTAATGCAAGTTACTTACATTGAAATAAACAACAAAGACTCCTCAAAATCTTTTTCTCAACATTTCCTCTTCATTGAGAGGGGAAATGCTAATAAGTACCTAGAAAAGTAACTGTGGCTATTTTTTAATAATTTGAAGACTTTATCACTTCACATATAAACTGGGATCCAATACCAGATAATATTCTTCAACAAAAATGCCCAGAACCTAAAAATTGTACTCTAGTAAATTAGATGTTCTGATCCTCTTTGGAAACTAAGCAAAAACATGTAGTGTACTCCATGACCCTTTGAAGGATATTAAAATGAGCTTTTCGATACATCTAGAACCTTGGCACCCCTTACCAACAAACACCCTTGTTGCAATGTCTACAGTCCACTAGTAGTTGGTCAGTAGAACAGAAAAAAGACTGGAGATACACTCTCTTGGGGGTCTTTGGGTTAGTTTAAGGCTCTACATCAGTAGCCATAGACTGGCGTTTCAGAGCAAGAGAGTAGTAAACTATGAAAGTAGCCCCAGAGCCATGCAGCTGCAGGACCCTCCACACCTGCATCGTCCCCTCACCTAGGAGCTCCTGAAAGTGTTATATACTACAATTCCCCGAGGAGCCTAATGTCTGAGTCATGGAGGCTCCATCAAACTTGCTGGTGACAGGAATTGTTTAGTCCATCCACTTCTCCCAAAGCTCCAGTTCAGATAACCTCTACCCTCTAGAAGTTCATAAAATCATATTTAATGGCATCGCGTCAGTCTCCTCAAAAGCCTACAGCTCTCCTCATCTGGGACTCCTCTAACACAGAACAGATATGCAAGCCTGTGATTGTTTCATTTCAAGAGGTGGGGAAAGCTTGAGCTTTGTGCACAAGCAGCCTGCATGAAGCCATGCAATCTGTCCAGAATCGCAAATCGCTCCATTGAGTGACATATAAATAAATCTCTGGGTGACTGAAAGCACTGACAGAATCCATAATTGCCAGTTCCACAAATGGAATCCATTTCATTTTCCGTGAAACGCTTCCAAATTAATAAGAGCAGCTAGGCCCCAGTAGACAATGAACACTGTGCCGCTAACACAAAGCTGGTGGGCTGCAAATTTAGCACCCTGCTGTCATATTCTCCTCTAATGAGGAAATGGTTACGACTTTCTCTCAGATGTCATGTGCAGAGACTAATTCAGGGATTCAAGTGACTCATGCCACTGAGCTGTGCTCTAGTCATTCTTGCTTGGAACTGAACAAGGGAATAATTGGTGTCTTGCTTTCCTCTTGTGGTTAAACACAACCCTGCTAGAAGCTAATAAAAGTGCAACACCTCGTTCCCATTCAGCAGGCAGTTTGCAGCAGGAAAGCTCCCCCTACAGTAACCGTGAGTCAGAACAACTTAGCATCAAATATGTATCACTGGGGTCACTAAGAGAGCAGCAAACTTTATTGTAATCCAGGAACAGCAGCTGAAGGCAAGCAGGGCCATGTTGTCATGTTGAAGCCAGCAAATGAATGAAGTAGGAAAGGAGAATGATCTTTAGGTGCAGAGAGTATTTGCATCTTTTGACTGAAGTACCTGAAAAGGCTCAAGCAAACTTTTTCCTAGCCGTGTGCCTTAAGAACCCACAGCATACTAAACAGTGCCAGAGGCACTGATAGTAAATGGAAGCTTGTATCTAATTTGGGAAAATAAACACCGCATATAAGGAACCTAATTCTTCTAATGCTTTCATCTATTGTGGATCCCTTGAGGGTATATTGATTTGACTGTACCCAGCAATGCCATGAGATGGGCTCAGTCTGGACAGAGAAGTGTTTGGTGAGGTGGGAGGGAGACAAAGTTGACCAGCCTCAGATAGAATCTAAGTTAAGAGAGCGTCTCAGGGCTGCGAAGATAGCTGAGAACTTAGGAGGCTTGATGTACTTCCAGAGGACCCAGGTTCCGTTCCCAGGCCTATATCAGGCAGGTCACAACCACCTGGATCACACACACACACACACACACACGCACACTCACACACACACACACACACACACACACACACACACACACACACTCACACACACACACTCACACACACACACACACACACACACATGTGTCTGTGTGTCTCTGTCTGTGTATATGCTACATTTTTTTTTAATTCAAAGAAGTGGAAATGATAAACTGGGCTAAAGAACAATATTTTGAAAAGCTTGGGGGCAAAGCAAATGTAGCCATAAGAGGTGGGGGTGGATTAAATAGACAGTTACTTTGAAAACAATAAATGAATGTGCCAGCCAGTTAATGGGAATGACCCAATTAAAGGGGACTAAACAATACAAGAAAGAGAGCATGTGGGAAGCATTTCTATGCAGTGAGCTCTCAGCCTCTGCTAGCAGAAAAGAACAAGCAAGCGAGCCAAGCCCACAGACCACCTCCTACCTCTTACACCTGTGGACGGTCTGCCCAAAGGTCCTTCATCTCTGCCTACCCCTCCCAGCATAACAGTAAAAACACAGTGCTTGCTTTGAGGGCCTGCCCTCCCATTGCCATGGCTCTTTCTGGGTCAAATCCCCAAACAAAGATGAGTGCAGCAAATGGTCAATGAGAAATCAGGGAGCCAGAAATGGACCAGGAGCTGCTTTATCATCATCATCATCATCATCATCATCATCATCATTAAATATTTTATTTATTTGCATCCCAAATGTTACCCTCCTCCCTGTTCCCCCTCGCAGAGTTCTTCCCTCCATCTTCCCATTCACCTCAGAGAGAGTTCACCGCATACTCCCCCATCCTGGGGCACCAAGTGTCTACAGGATTAGGCCTATCCTCTCCCACTGAGGCCAGACAAGGCCGTTAGTTCTCTGCTACATCTGTGCAGAGGGCCTCGAACCAGCCCATGTATGCTTTTTGGTTGGTGGCTCAGTCTCTCGAAGCTCCCAGGGGTCCAGGTTACTTGACACTTGACACTGTTGCTTTTTCTATGGGGTTGCTATCCCAGTCAGCTCCTCCAGTCCTTCCTCTTACTCTTCCATAGCAGTTCCCAAACTCAGTCCGTGCTTGGCTGTGAGCCTTGGCTTAGTCAGCCGCTGATACAGCCTCTCAGAGGGCAGCCATGCGGGACCCCTGTCTGCAGGCACAACATAGCATCAGTTGCAGTGTCAGAGATTGGTGCCCACCTATGGGAAGGACCCGAAGCTGTGCCTGAACCAGGTGTTTTCATGAAGCACCACACACCCAAAGGCAGGCCTCACCTATCATGCCACATTCAGCTCTGCCTGTGCAAACTCCTGAACTCAAATCCGGAATTATTTTATTTTTAATATTTTAAAATATGTTTTATTTGTGTGTTGCCACGTGTTTGCAGAGGCCCATAGAAGCCAGAGGAAAGCATTAGATCCATGGAGCTGGAGTTAGCATGATGTGAGGAACAAAGCATGGGTATTTTGAAACCAAACTTCGATGGTCTTAACTATGAGGCAGTCTCTCCACAGCTTGAATCTCTTTAATCCGGCCACTTTGCAGCTCCTGCACGTCTGTCGGTGTGACACTGCCGAGTGGTCATAGCTAAAATGGCATAAGAGAGAGACATAAGAACAAATTTATGAAATAAATTTGCATAAGGCAAGCCTTTGAAAATTGCATCAAAACAAATCATTAGTGATAACACTGTATTAAACAGAAGATCATGGTCCTGACTGACCCAGGGTAAGAGTAGTGAGGAAAATTTCAAAGGTAAAGTCATGCAGAGAGAGGCCAGGTCACACTGCCCTGGCATGACAGTGAATAGAAAGGTTTCAAGGGACCTTAGAAACCCATTCCCGGATAGCCTGTGCTTGAAATGTTTAGCAGTTCCACTGAAATGAACAAAGTTCTCTTCTCAAATGAAAAATATAGGAAGGTTCCAGACATAGAAGAGAAGAAAAAAAATTTTATAATTTTTTGGTATTTTTATATTTTATTTACCTGATTTTCTGCATCCTTGGTGTCTACTGAAACTGTCGTCCTATGTCGGATGACCATGATGATAGTCTTAAATAATGCTGGGATGAAAACACAACCTTTCCTTTGAGCCAAGGGACCGCCCCTTACAGGCTCTGTCCTAGTCACTGTTGCTGTGTGAAACACCATAAGCAAAAGCAGCTTGGTGAAGAAAGGGTTTATCTGGCTACACTTCCACAACATTGTTCATCTTCAAAGGAAGTCAGGACAGGAACCCAAATAGGGTGGGGACCTGAAGGCAGGAGCCAATGCAGAGACCAAGGAGGAGTGCTGCTCATTGGCTTGTTTCTCAGCCTGCTTTTCTAAAGAAGTGAGAAGTACCAGGCCATAAACCAAAAGAAGTAATTCCTCTCCTTAAGTTTCTCTCTCAGCTACTTGTTAATAAGATAAAAGGAAGAAAGAAAAAAAAAAGACTAGCATTACCAACAATGTATAATGTTTGAATAAGGATGGTCTCCATAGGCCTATATATTTGAATGCTTAGTCACCAGGGAGTGGCACTATTTGAAAGGATTAGAAGGATTAGGAGGTGTGAACTTAGTGAAGAAATTGTGTCACTGGGAGTGGGTTTTGAGGATTCAAAAGCTCATGCTGAGCCCAGAGTCTTTCCCTCTGCTTGAGGATCAGAATATAGAAATCTCAGCTACTTTTCCAGCACTGTCTGACTAGGTGCCACCATGCTTCCTACCAAGATGATATTGAACTAAACTTCTGAAACTGTAAGCAAGCTCCAATTAAATGCTTTTATTTATAAGAGCTGTCTTGGTCATAGTGTCTCTTCACAGCAATAGACAGTGACTAAGACATATGTACTTTATATTCAGAAGAAACCTTAGCATGGCAATTGGTATCAACACTAAATATCGAGATTGTGTTGGGGATACGAATACAAGGCAGTGGTACAATGCTTTCCTAGCATAGGGAGACCCTGAATTCAATCTCCAGTGCTATAAAAAATTAGGAACAAACAATATTGGCTTGGAGTTTTCAGTAGACTGGCAATCCTGTGATATTAAAAATAATGTAAAAAATATTACTTTAATATAAAGAGATAATGGGGGAAACTAAACTGGCCAATGATCTCCCCAAGCAATCATTCATATTCACATACACAAACAGAGGAAATCTGAACCATAAAATGATTTTGATGTGAAGCTTAAAACCTCTGAAAATATCACTACTTCCCACACACACTGGAGTTGCTCAGTTTCCTGAGATGGTGAAAGAGTTAAGACAATGAGGGTGATTTATGAGCTGAAGCTAAATAAGTCACAGCTTCATCCCAGTGTCCTCGGGGTCAGAGTACAAACCTGCCCCAAGAAGCACACAGTGATCAGATTATCATTCTCTTACTGAAAGGCACTTGACAAGTGCTACATCAAACTGCACAGAACAAAACTGTTCTGTATCTCAGGCACCACCTACTTTGAAAGGCATTTGATTCTGCCTGACAGGTAAGGTGACTGTCACTCCAGTCACATAGCTGCTTCCTGCCAGAATGTGGCCTTGTACTAACCACAGGCCCAGTGCTCTCTGTAATAGGAGAGACATCTCTAGCTTGTTTTTGTCAATGTAATGTGGCCATGTTTCCTGGAAACTGCACAGACTATGACAGTGCTCTATTACTTTTCTAATAGATAATGAAATTTCTCATGAAAGCCTATTCCTCTCTCTAAAAGTAAATTAAATGGTATAATCTTCCCATAAACTGGATTTAGTAGCATATTCTCTATGACAAACAACATTCAAATCGGAATCACCTCCACTGTGATGTGAAATTGGAGTTGACTTTTGATGTGTTATCTGTTGATGACAATTGACTATAAATGTAGCATCATTTACGAAGCAAATAAACCATGCAGTTAAGAGGTACCACAATACACAGCCATTTTATAAATCTCTTTTTATCTTGCCTTTCCACTGGTTAGGAAGAATTAAAGAGGACATTGAAAATACATTAGGTAAATTGTGATATTAACAATGCCATTTAAATTGTTGCCGTGATTTGTGAAAACCATGCAAATGAGAACATGCTATAAAATCTATGATGATTTCCCTACAGGAATTCCCAGAGCATAAATAAATATCTAAGGAGGACAAAAGTGGGGGAGAAAAATGAAGCAGGGCCTCTGGGACAGCCCATTCTCATCGAGCAGCTCCATTCGGGTACTTACATCCATGTTTGAGGTCCATCAAAACTTACATTTGAAGAAAAAAAAAAATCCCAAAGTGCTAAGAGATTGTTCAATGGTTAGGGACACTTGCTACTCTTGCAGAGAACTTATATTTGGTTCCCAGCTTCTATAATCCAGTGGCTAACAACAGCCTGTGATTCCAGCTTTAGGGGAACCAATGCTTTCTTCTGACCTGTCTCTGTGGGCAGACACACACACACACACACACACACACACACACACACACACACACACACACACACAAATAAATAAATAGATAAATAAATAAATAAATAAATAAATAAATATCTCTGATTAAAAGAAAGCTTCCAAGCCAAGCAGGTGGAGGAGAAATAAAAATAGGGGATATTTATGTCCATTTCAGGTTAAAAACTTTAAAAAGCAGATTTTTTAAAATCACGTCATATTTGCAGTAGTATAAAAGTCTCCAAACTAATTTGAACTAAAAGAATGTATAGAAAGATATATATTAAAGTAATACAATATGAATCCACAAATCAAGTAAAAAAATATAAGAATTTAGCCTACATTAAAATAATACATTTGAGGTATTGAAATAGTTTACTAAATCTTTAGAAAACACAATTTGATCCCAATTGATTGTCTTGTTAGAATTCTCCAGATACACATATAGTGTGTGTGTGTGTGTGTGTGTGTGAGAGAGAGAGAGAGAGAGAGAAAGAGAGAGAGAGAGAGAGAGAGAGAGAGAGAGAGAGAGAGAGATCCTCTCACACAGTTAGAGGCTTCAAGTCCCCAACAGTGGCTAGAACCCCAGGAGGGCTAATAATTGCCACTCTAGACCAAAAACCCAGGGAACTCAAGAATCAATAAAAGAAAATGTTTAATTCAGAGTCCAAAGACAAAGAAACCCAATGTACTAATTCAAGAGCCTGGTAGGAAGAAAATCCCTCTTTTTCAGAGCAAGGGCAGCTCTTTTATTCTTTTTAGGCCTTCAGCTAATAGACCCAAATCAAATGTCAATGCATCTTCACTCGCCTGAGGCTTCCAATGTTATCCTCTTCCAAACACCTCCAAAAATCTTTGGTAGTTCAGTCAAGAAACATATAAAACAAATGAGCAGGTTGTCAATATTAAGTCAAGACTAGTTAAGGCCTAGACAGAAAAAGAAAAAATACCAAAGAAGTAGCACAAATGAATGTTGCTTCTTTTCCTGGTATGCAATGCTTTTTAAATACAGATAAACAGAATATCTTAGAAAGAATAATATTAAGTGATTTGCATATACAAGCACTGGTATTAGAGTAATTTATATCATCTAATGTTGCCCCTCAGTGGAGACCTGGGAGGGGGTGAAAGAATAGAGGACATGAGGCACAAAGAAGGAGAGCAAGTCTATTGTCAGATCAAGCTCTCAAACTTTATTTCTGGAAAGTGACTTACCAAGACAAGCAAGCAAGCAGGAAGGTCATGCAGGACCCAAGACCAATTTCACGATGGTCACGATCACCCCCACCTCCCCCATTGTTCTTTTGGTTCCTGTAACCCTAAACCACCATAAATTGCAGGTGTACTGAAGAGAACAGATAACTGGCTAGGGTATAAGTGGACTTGACATTCCTGAAACATACCTGAGACAGAGGTGTATATAAGTAGGCTTGGCTCCCAGCATAAGTATCCAAAGTTTTTAGAGCCAAGGAATTCAAAGACAGGAATTAGTGCATATAGCTTCTGCAAATTATTTCCTCAATTTGCTGTCAGACATAAGCGGGCAATTGCCAGCCTTCGTTACTGTTAGTCTAACATTAATTGGTAGAGTAAGCTAGACTCAGGGTGTCACAAATGGCTCCTGGAGTTAAGGTGTAATCAGTCCCTTAGCTGGTTTGATTTAAACAAACGGAGCAATACTGAAATTTCAAGAACCTATGTCTGATTCATTTTGTATTTGTATTCTCTACATTTCATGGTTTTCAGTTATTTCCTAATGAGGATGGAAATTTCACTTCACCCTAAAGTTAATGAAGTTCAGATATAAATGAGTTGTTACCAAGCATACAACTTAAGTTTTGGACAGCCTTGATGATAGAACTGTTGTGACAGCTTGCTGCTAAGGCCTGAGCATGATTTATATGAGCAAGTGAATAGCATAACAATTTTCTCCAGAGAATAGCTGGGGTTTTGGGCTTGAACAACAGAAAGTTATGGGGTATTTATGTACAGAAATGTAATCTGCAATGTATGTTTATAGTCATCCTAGTAGCCACATAAATTCAACAGGTTTACAATATCAAAAGTGAAGTTTGAGCCTTTTTCCTCTTCAGTTTGGTGCTATTACTTCATAAGGAAAGAAAACATTTTTTCCTTTTGATTCCCTCAGTGTTTTATCACACAGCATTATCACAACTGGAGTTCCCACAGACTTCTGTACTGTCTGGGGCACAGTGCACACAGATGGCATGTAAATGCTCCTTAGCTTAGTTTGACACAGATCTCTGCCTTCATAACTGTCTCTTCATGAAAAGTAAATTGTAGTATGTGGGATTTGTATCTAAAACTTCACCAGTAACCTTTGTGAGAGATGGGGCACTATTGGCTGTGTGCTGGAGCCTGCTTAGTCCACATCTTTCCATCCCCAATCTCAAAACATAAGATGAACCACAAAGGAAGTTTATACACCATGGAAATTTGCAAATTCTACCAGCAAGGCTTTCAAAGACTTTCTCCTCAGACCATCGATTGTTAAAGATTTGAAAATACATCTTTAGATTCTGAGAGAAAAGAGTGTCTTGAGTTGTGTAGGGAAAATCATAACTAAAAATGTAGCAGCTTTTTACCCCTTGTGAATAAGTAACTTGGACCCCAAACCTAGTTTATCTGCTTCACAGACAGAAGACTCATCGAAGGAAATATATAAAAGATCCCAGGACAAACCTAAGCACAGCCGAAGGGCAATGATAAGGAAAGACAAGAGTGAAAGAATGAGTCAAACGACTAACAGCTCTGGAGGGAAGGAAACAGACAGGTTGTGATCCTTAGAAACAAGTCCTTAGAAACACTGAAGTCTGAGGATTCCACATGCATCTGCCTGAGGACTGACTGCATACACTTCCAATATTGCCTAATCAATGACACAATATTTATACCAATCCATATGCAAGGTACTAGAGAGCTTTCACGTGAGTAATGTGAAATGAGTAGTGCTCAAAATTAATTGCTTAACAAAATTATATAGGATCATTCTTCTTCATGCAAAAAAATTACAAGACCAGAAAGTACCCCAGCCTAATACTTCATGTTAGGACCACAAGTCTAGAAGTCCATTTGACCTGTGTCCCCCTCACTTCTCACCCAAACATGTGGCTGCCCTTGCTGCCCTAAGAATATCATGTCATGGACTCAGTCATTCCACCCAATGAAACACCATTTCGCTTTTCTTTCTGCCCATTCCACTTTACTAGAGTTCTCTGTATCTTGTTGAGCCACGTGTCTCATCCCTGTGAATGCAACATTGTTAAAACCAATAGATGGAGGCCCCTTGCCGCTGCTGAGTGAGTTCTGCTGTTATGTAAGTTTCCTCTCAGATTGAGATAGTCCATCCTGAAGGAAAGAAAACTTCTTAAATGAAAAGGTAAACTATTCAAGATAGCCCCAGGAAGTCCCTGAAACTGACTAGATTCTCTAGTTTCTCACTTCAGCGTAAGCAATAAAAGTTGAGAGTCCCCCTCAGAGAACCAGGCCATGGCTGCAAAGAGGACTCTGAGATCAAACCAGCTTCCTGAAAGAAGCGAAAATCAGCAGAGTTGCCTTGAAGAGGTTTAAAACAACGAGGCACCTGGTAGCCCTTTCTATAAGAAAGTAAGCTGAGCAAGCCAGGGAAAGCAGGTCAGTAAAGCAGTACCCCTTCAAGAGCCCTGCATCAGTTAGTGCATCTAGGTTTCAGCCCTGCATGAGTCCCTACCTTGAATTTCTTCAATACTGAACATTAATACGGAAGCGTAAGCCAAATAAACCCCTTCCCCCCAACTTGCTCTTTAGGCACCGTGTTTTGTTGCAGCAGTAGAAACTCTAAGACAGAGGAACTGTCAACTGAAGGACAGGAGAGCAACACTCTCCTTACACAGGCATCTTGAGGGTCATCAAGGAAGATTGATAAGGACCATTGGGCTTCTTGTCTTTGGTTAGACATAGCTAAAATTACAATAATTTTCTTGTCTAAGGCATTGAATATATACACATAATAGAAAAACTTTTTATGCATCTGAAATGCATTAGAACGTTTCTTTTAGAGTTCCCTTTTTGATTTTGGTAGTGGACCATGTTAGTGTAAATATTGTGTTAAAGCTCAGTGGTGAAAGGTATCATCCCACCCAAGGGATACCACAAAGTCACACCACACAACAAACCCCACACAAGTGATTCATTGGGGAAAATCACAGGCACATGGCTGCCTCCATTCGGGTGAGAGAGAACACAGAATTGATCAAGAGACTGGTTTATATAGGGTTTCTTGAGGGCAGAGGGACTGATGGACTGAGGACTGATGGGATTTCATATCCCGAGGTTGGGTGAGCAGAGGGATTCGTGAGTTTTTAAGCTCAGTACTACTGGGATTTTAACCCCAGAGCTGAGCTCAAACTTTTTACCTACATGTATGCTAACTGATGGAATGGAAATCCCAAGAGTGTCTATAGCTAAATATAAGAATGGCTTACAATCCATTCAGGGTACAGTCAGTTGTAGGCCACCAAGGGCAGATGTCGTGTGACAAAACGTTTCCAGGAAGACACTACACACACATCTACTTACCCCAAAGTACAGATGTGGGAAAATTGTGCTAATTAAAGTCAAAGTTCACCATGACTAGATAGCTCTGGGCTCGTTGCAATATGAAAGATACCCTTCTTTAGCAGCGTTTCTCCTTCTCTGGCTTCCTCGGGAAATTCTAAGCCCCAAAAACTCTCCTATAGCTGAGGAATATCACATAGCCTAACTAATTTACAGGCCCAATTTCCTTCCTTCTGACAAAGCCTGACATTTCCTGAAATTCTTACTCATGCTAATGAGTTATTTCTAAGGCCTTAGCCAATCACCTTTGCCCATTCTGGATGCCCCACCTTCAGTCTCCCAAATTTTATAAGCCTTCAATCACCCTAAGTAAAGTTGATCTGCCTACTGAGTGTGGTTTCCAGTGTGGTTTATTCACTATAAATATTCACAGGGCTTCTGATGTCTCTGTTCCCACTGCCCTCGTGGACTGTATTGGCCAATTGATTGATCACTAGTTGAGAAAATGCCTTATAGCTGGATCTCATAGGAGCATTTTCTAATGGAGGTTCCTTCGTCTCTGATGACTCTAGCTTGTATAAAGTTGACACAAAATTAACCAGTACACCTTCCTAGAAGAACTCATCAGAAATTCAGTAAATTCACAATGGATGGATGATATTCAAACAAAATATGAAAGAAAAATAAAAGAACTGACAGGGACTATTTGAAACAGTATGTCACCACAGCTCATTGAATTTTCCTTTTCTGTCAGAAAGTTCTGAACACTACTATAACTAAAATGATGAGTTTATTCTATTTCTGTTTTTTTAAAAAAAATAGCAGCAGGGTTGGGGATTTAGCTCAGTGGTAGAGCGCTTGCCTAGCAAGCGCAAGGCCCTGGGTTCAGTCCCCAGCTCCGAAAAAAAAAGAAAAAAGAAAAAAAAAGAAAAAGAAAGAAATTACCTTTATTTTGGGCTGGAGAGATGGCTCAACGGTTAAGAGCACCTGACTACTCTTCCAGAGGTCCTGAGTTCAATTCCCAGCAACCACATAGTGGCTCACAACCATCTGTAAAGAGATCCGATGCCCTCTTCTGGTGTATCTGAAGACAGCTATAGTGTACTTATATATACTGAATGAATAAATCTTTAAAAAAAAAAAAAAAAAAAAAAAAAACCTTGAAAAACCTTGTCTCTGGGGAAAAAATGTCTGTTGTATATAATTGCATTTGCAAGGGTCTTGATGCATGTGATCTCGGAATTTTAAGAGTGATTAGGCCTCAGAGGACGGCTCTGCTAGGCACAGATACCCGCAGATGCACTTCCAAGCTACAGCTTTTATTTGAATACAGTACATTTATCTGTGCCTCGTGCATTTTTATCAATTTTATTTTGATAATTTTTGTTTTAGAATCATTTTTATATTTGTAGAACTGTTACAAAGTTGGTAAAGACTTTTCAACAGCTCCCCCCTCAATTTCCACTACACCACCACTAGCCACAACTAGAAGCTAATCCTGATTCAGCAAGTCATCCCATTGTCACCATTTTCTCCTGTGTCTTTCCCTACTCCAGGATTTTATGGAGGGTGTGCATTGATTCATCATCTCTTCTTACCTCCTCTAGGCTATGAGTTTCCCAGAAATACTGTTGCTGATGGTATGCCAGTTTTGAGGGGCACTGTCAGTGTCATTGCAGAATGACCTGAATTGGGGTTAATAAAATACCATTTCATGATTAAAGTTTGTTGTAATGGACTTCCGTTTTCATCATGTGCCAAGTGGGCATGCCCATAGCCAGGACTGAGCCAAGTGTTCAATAACACTTGGGTAACCACTTGGGTAACTCCTCTGTGGAGCGTCTGGATGTGTGTACTCACTCATTAACTTCCGTCCCTTCTCTCAGACAGCAAGTCATTAAGAGCAAGTGCATTCAAGAGGCGTACAGAATAAGAATAAGGGAAGAGGGGCAGAATTCCACTTTCTGATATGGTCATCCTAGATACGTGACTTGAAAATTCTGTAAGGAAGGTTAACGTCATTCATCCATATGTACCAATTCTATCACTTACTTATAACATTAGGGACTCATAAGTATTTACTCTCTAGCTCACAGCCCAATATAGTTTATCTTTTTTCTAAAGTTGCTTACAAATAAGAAAAAATGAAATTAATTATTTTGTTGAAAAAGACACTTTATGGGAACATCATGACTAGCCAATAAAAGCAAAGCTATTTGTTTAATAATGTTTATTCACAGTTGATAAAAGGGGACAAATAAATTCTTCAACAGTTTTCCTCTGATAAAATAATGAAATTAGTAAAAAGATCCTTTTAAAAATAAAATTCAAGATTAATTGGGAGATATTCATTGTATGTGACACGAGGATTCCTAAGAACAGTGTTATATATGTATAAATTTCAGTCCCCAAGACCCCATCCTCCCCCTTGTAATCTCTCCAGGCCATGTCATGTCCAAAGATATTTATGCATCTACTTTCTATGTTATGTATCTGCATAAATTCTAGAATCTACAAATGAAAAAATATAAGGTGTTTGTCTCTTGAAGACCAACTCAGTTTGGTTAATATTGGTAATTTTCAGTTACATTTATTTTTTCAGAAAGATGTGATTTTTGTTCTTTATGCTTAAATAAAATTAGATTGTATATTTGTACAATATTTGTCTATTATGAGTAGTGCTTTAATCAACGTTGGTATATCAGTATCTCTGTGACATGTTGACAGATTTTTTTTCAGTAAATATACAGGAGAGTTATAACTGGACCACATGATAGGTATATTTTTTAGTTTTTTAAGAAACTTCCACACTGCTTTCCATAGTCATTTGATGATTTTAAAGAAGTGTATAGGTGCTTCCTTGCTCTTTGAATCCTCACCAGCTACTTGCTCCATTCTGAGTGGGAAGAACTGGGGCTCACTGTGGTTATAATATGATTAATGAGGTTAATATGGTTAATGCTTTTATAATATGCACTCATCTATCACCAGTGCTGTCAGTCCTGTTTGCATTGTTTTTATTGATATTTGTATTTAATATTCTGAAAGCTGGTTTTTAACTTTGTTAATTTAAACACATGTAAGGCTTTTGATGATGTGTTGCATAGTGTTACACAAAAATATTTTGCTAGAAAAACTTATGGAGAAGTTGCAAGCCATTAGTGTGTTTTATGAGACACTACAAAGAGAAAAGCAACAGAATTTGAGAAAGGAAGAGCAAGAACAGTATTTAAATACATTCTCGCTGAGGGTTTTCAGCAAGGGTTTCCACCCTCAGGTCCTACCATGTTAGTGGGTCATAAAACTACTTCAGTAAGTCTTACCTTAGTAGAGTTTACCTCAGTGGAAAGTTCTAAGGAACTAGGATGCTAAATATGGATGTACATATATTAATCAGGGTTCTCTAAAGAAAGAGAATGAGCAAAAGAGGTTTGTGTACATAGTTATGTATATATGTATATATGTATATATATATATATATGCTTACATGTGAGTATGACTGTAGTAACTGCACTTATGATTAAGTAAAGAATTATTTTAAGAAATAACTCATCAGATGATGAAAGCTTGAAAGCTAGGATCCCCTCAGCTTGAGCAGGAGTGAGCATGAGATGAGAGGACTCCTGCATGGAACTTCATGTCCCAGAATGGAGCAAGCCTATGAGAAGACAACCACCTCCCCCTGCCACAGGGACAACAGCATGGGCAGGAGCAAGCCTGAGAAGCTAGGAGCCCCTTCTAGGAGTAAGCCTAGGACAAGAAAACCCTTCCTCCATGCAGAAGCAAGCCTGTGATGAAATGGTCTCTACTTAGGGCCACACAACCCACGTGGGGAGCAAGCTGGAGATAATCACCAGTCTGGTGTCATGAGGTCCAGAGGACAGGGAACACGCCTGAGCACAGTGCAAGCCCAGATGGGCAGACTGTGACCAAGATGACCCCTGCCTGGTGCCACACTTCATGGGGGGCATAGCACTCCTGAGAGGACCCCAGATACTGAGAGACTCCCTTGGCTAGGCATAGTGGGAGAGGTAGCCCAAGGGCACAAAATCAAGAGGACTGACCCTTACCCTTGCGAGCTACAATTCTCATGTGAACAGGTCCCACACCTTGCCCAGGGATTGCAGGTAAGCTGGTCCCCAGGGTATAAGCAAGGAAGAGTTAGCTCTGACACCTTTCTCCCATGTAGTGGCACAGACAGAGAAGAAATTTTCTTCCCCCACCTCCCATCCCCTCCCTTGTCCCTCGACCTCTGTGGCATATGAGAGAGCTCTCCCTGTGGCCATGAAAGCAGGAAAGCTAGATCTGCCTTGATCAAGGGCAGCACTTAGGAGAGTGGGCCCTGCACCTCCCCTGGGCAGCACAGGAGAGCTGACCCTGGTGGCAGGGGTATGGGTGAGCCGGCCCCAAGGGCATGAGGATGGGGCAGCTGCTCCCACAACTTGTCTGCTGTGCAGTGGAACGGAGGAGGGAGAGATGCACTCTAGATGCCCCCTCATCCCTCACCTTTGGCTGCAACACTCGAGAGAGCAGGTCCTATACCTCACCTGGGCAGCGAAGTAGAGCTGGCCTTAAAGGCATGGGTGCCAGTGAGCCAACCTAGAGGGCATAAGAGCAGGAGAGCAGGCTCTGCCTCTTGTTTTCTGTGGCATTGGATGACCAAGCCAGGGAAAGGCTGGAGAACTGGTACTGTGGGTACAGTTGGCTGACCAACTCAGCTACCACCGACGCCCAGATTCAGGACATATCAGGAGTTATCCCACCCCAACCTGAGCAACTAAAGCAAGCGAAGGGGCCAGTCCTACAGAACAAAACTACAGGATCTTCATGACACAGGATAATAACAGGATATGAGAGGACAGTCTCAGTGAGGTGCCAGTATTGACAGGGTAGCAGAAACCAAAGGTCTTGAGCCAGCCCCATGCCTCATTGCAGTGAGCATTTGCGAGCAGCGTTGACAAGTATTTACTGTGGGTCACTGTGGCACACTACAGCTTCCACAATGAGATTTCTTTTATCATGTGGGGGGAGTTGCAAGAGTAAACGATAGGGACAAGGAGGTGAAGAGATGAGTGTGATTGTGGTACATGGTATAAAATTCTCAAGAACAAATGAGAACTTTTGTTACAAGAAAGCTAAAAGAAGGGGTTGGGGATTTAGCTCAGTGGTAGGCGCTTGTCTAGGAAGCGCAAGGCCCTGGGTTGGTCCCCAGCTCCGAAAAAAAAAAAAAAGAACAAAAAAAAAAAAAAAAAAAAAAAAAGCTAAAAGATTTACGGTAGCCTGGGAACCTACAGAAAAATTAAGGTTGTAGTCATCTTACAGAATGCCTTTCCTGGAAAAAGTCACTCCTCTATTTTTGAGAAAGCTAATGACAGGTATGGTGATGTTCATATTTAATCCCAGAATTTGAGAAGCTGAGATAAGTGGGCCATCGTAAGTTTGAGAGTATCCTATTTATTGAGACCCTGCTGCACTAAAATAAACAATGAATACTCCAACTGACTGAATAGGGAGGGCCCAAGCACGTGGTGGACATGAACCACTCATTGTCTACTGAAGTAAATACTCATTTCACCTAAATATTCCTTCACAGAGACTTAGACGGATGGTTGAACAAGCATTTGTGCACCAGGGCCATAGCCCAGCTGACACATAAAGCAGCTATTGCAGAGGGAATCCCATGGTCAGAAGACACAGGATTCTATGAATGTCTCCTTCCTTCATCGTGGGTGGGGTCTGTACTTCACCTTTATGTTAGCAGCCTCAGTGCCTCATGCAACAAAGTAACTATTGGTTAAATTATTTTCATAGACAAGAATTGGACTAGCTGTGTAATGAGCTCAGTGGGTAGAGGCACTTGCCACCAGGCCTGATGACCTGAGTTTGTTCTGGGAACCCACATGATAGAGGGAGAGAATCCAGTTGTTCTTTGACCTCCACAAGTATACTGTGACATATGGAGATAGATGCATGTGAGTTCATACACACACAAACACACAAATTACACACACACATACACACACACAAACACACACGCATATATATATATATATGACTGTAAGAATCCCAAGATATTTTAAGTGACTCTTAATCCTTGGCATTTTAGGTATTTTTCTCATAGTCTTCTAAGAACTTCTAACAGTACAAAAGACCAGCTCATAAATCAGAAGTGTAACTTGAATTTTTTCAAATCCTATTTTTAATGCTGGTTCTTAAACACTTTAACCTTCCTTTTAGCCCACCACCCGCCAGAAGTAGTAGAAAAGAAAGGAAACAGAGGAAGTGGTCCTACAACTCCCATCTGCATTGTCAGGAAATCCGCAGCTCAGTTCACAGGTCATCAGGGATAGGTCCATCAATTTACAAACATTTCACAGACATACCAGCAGTTCAGTTTTGGTAGAGTCAGGACAGCAAACACGAATCAGCAGCAGTGGCACTACCTAGCAGAGACAGCCAGACTTCAGCCTCAGCACAAGTCAGCAGGAGGGGTCAGGGCCAACGGGAATGCCAGGAAAAGTTCTCTGCTGTGCCTCTCTCTCAGTGAAGTGCGTATCAGCAAAGACAGACCAAGAAGTATTTAGCTATGCAAGCAAGCCAAGCTCAACTTCCTTCACTGTCTGTTAAGTTCCATTTATGCTCCCTCCAAACATCTCACGTCCTCCACAGGTCTTGCTCACCATGTGTCTTGCCTCAGCACTTGCGTCTGTCTCAGCTCTCTGCCAATCAGCTGGAGTCCTCAGAAGCCAGGGACGCCACCACCATACCAGAAGTTTTTGGGTGAGTTTCTTTCTATGAAGTCCCAATAAATGCAGCTCAACTATACAATGTAAGGCAGACCAATCTATGTGTACATTAGCGAAGAATCCTTCATCTCATGTCCTTTCACATGCTTGCTTTAGCAGAGCCTCCTTTTACCCGTGTCTGCCTCAGTGAAACCTTCCTTCACGTGTTTGCCCCAGCAAAACACCATCCAACACAATTGACTTTCCAAAGAACCCTTCAGTTTCCACAGCAGATAGGAGACTGCACAAGTTAGCAAACATTCTCTACTTCTGTGTATCCCGTCAGTCACATGTGGGGTGTGATGAGAAGAGACCCAGAAGATGGAATGAACAATTTACCAGAGGTTCAATGTGATATGGAGAGAATCCAAGATCTCCAATAAGGTGGTGAGATTGCTGGTGTCTCTCACGGTCTCAGGAGCACTTCATGAAAGCAGTCTAGTGGAGTATGGACAAACAAAACTGAGAAATATAACTTGTCTGGCAAAAGACTAGATACAACATCATTTTTGTTTGTTTTTCTTTAAAGCCTTTGTGATACCTTTGTACAGCCTCTCATTATGGGTTGGAGTTTGAGCACAATGCTTTTCTTAGACTCAGTGTTCCCAGACTAACTTATAAAAGATATTTTAGTAGCTCGGCAGAAAAAGTAATAATGTCTATGCGTGAGAACTGAGATATGCCTGCCTTATCTT
This sequence comes from Rattus rattus, assembly GCF_011064425.1. NCBI lineage: Eukaryota > Metazoa > Chordata > Mammalia > Rodentia > Muridae > Rattus > Rattus rattus. The sequence goes on from NC_046161.1 coordinate 3,312,564, forward strand.
AAATTCGATTTCACAGTAAGTTATAGGGGTCTTTCTTTCTAACTCTTCTGCTACCTGTTTCATCCTGTGTATCCCTCCCTAAGAGGTGGCTTATCGATACACAAGAACTATTTAGCTTCTAAGAGGGAAGTCACCTACTGCCACATTCTTTATCCTTTGCCTTGTCATTTTTTTTCTATGCTGTGAATGATTTTTTTTTTCATTTTCTCCCACATAAGGACATAGGATTGGCAACAGAAGCTGTGTTTGGCAGTACCTTATGATCTTACTAAGGATTGCACAACATTGTGGTGGAATACATTCTATCTTCTGAACTCCATGTAGCAGTTTTATATTTTTATTTTATTTTGTAATTAGTGTAGCAGGTATTATAAATCATCACGACCTTTTGAATGAAACATAAAGGCCATTTTCAAAGCAAAAGGTTGATGTCCATGCAATGTATCATTATTAGTCATGTAGCAACAGTGAAGCAAAGAGTATCAACTGACTTCTCTAAAGACTCCAAAATACAGCTCTCTATAAAAGCTGTTTCCAATCTGAGAAAGCACAGTGAACATCTCTAGCCCAATAGTTGTGCCGTCTTAGGTAATTGGTACAAATGAATCTTTAAACTATGTTTTCATTTTCTATATGTACACATTGTGCGTTGGGAATGTGTCCCTGTGCCTTCAGCCCCTCTCCTCACTCCTCCACTCTTCTAGTAGCTCCTTTGGTCCCTTAGACAGTTTAACTTCCACTTTCATGTCACATGATAACAGATTTTGTGTATCTATATAAAATCTAGAAACTACAAGTGAGATTAGACATATGATATCTGTGTTTGTTTTAAAATGCTTCACAGGACTATCTCCAGGTGGGTGACATAACTCCTTTGTCCTTCATAGCTGAAACAGCATAAAGGGGACATATATAATCCATACTTTCAGTATCTGTTCTTTTCTCATTAGATAACTAGGTTGGTTCCAAAAAATTCTAGCTATTATAAATTGTATAGTAATCACTATATCCTTTAGTAATTATGTTATACAACAAGAACATTAATAGGCAAATGTGCTATGTTGGTATATAAATGGCAGATTAATTCTACCTGTTTCCTCAGTCATAATATTAAAGTTGTAAGCCAAAACTAACGCAATCATCACGTGAATAGTTCCTCAGCACTTTCCAGTTTATTCTCTTCAGTAAGTAATTCAGAAAGCATAATGGAAGGAACAACCAAGCTATCAGAAGCCAGCTAAATGGATGGCAATGTTTCCCCATACAAATTCTCATACAGTTTCTAAATCTAGTAAGTGTTCTGAGCTGTGAGGTTGATGATTTCTTCTGGAATCTCACACATGTGGCCAAATGTATGCATCTCCTATGTACCCACAAACATGCCAAAGTGAGAAGACAGTATTTTGCCAACTGCATTAGATTTAGTCATGTAAAACATAGAATAATGAATATATGTGGAAATATAATGGTGGTCTCCTCCCCTGTATAAGTAATGTCTGTCTAGGATGACTTCATAGACATGTATTAGATTGTCACTAAGAAACTGAGCCAAGAGTCCCAAGATACTTTGTGAATGTTATGGAATGGAAGAGAAATGTGTGAATGACTTTTTCTTTTGGTAACTTGAGGATACTATCTATGTAATTGCTATTGCTCCTTAACCAAGGTTTTAAAATATAGTTAGTATTGATAGCTTTTTAGAGGTCTTTTCTCTTTTTAGAGATAGTTTTTATATTTTATTTATTTAATGTATATGAGTACATTGTAGCTGTCTTGAGATACACCAGAATCTGTTACAAATGGTTGTGAGCCACCATGTGGTTGCTGGGAATTGAGCCCAGGACCTCTGAAAGAGCAATCAGTGCTCTTAACCACTGAGCCATCTCTCTAGCCCCCTAGAGGTCTTTCCTTATACAAAAATTTAAACTAAGTAATTTATATATTGTATAATTTGAAATTTCACAGCTGCTCTGTGATAAGAGTTTGTACCAATCTTATATAGTCCATAGTTAATGGTTACTTCAAGATAACAAAGCTAAGTTAACGATAGACTAGGGACTAGAATTTGTTTAACTAGAATAGGGATTGTTCCTCAAAGTCATAAACCTATGTACCAAATCTAGCCTCCAAAAGACTGCTCCATGTGATTGGAAAAAGTCCTATCAGTTTAACTTTGCAGAATATTTTATAAACCATTGTTGAGAATATAGATTGGAATTAACTAATTAAGCTGATAGATGAGTCCCTAGAAGTTGTATCCTCCAAGCTGAGTCCCAGAGCAGATGCAGGAGTCACTGAAAAGAAAAGTAGGGTAGAAGAACAGAACTAGAGAGGACGCAGTCTAAGGAGACGTATCTCCATGGGAGACACAATGTCAACAAGTTAGATAATTGTAAGACACAAGGAACAACAAGAAATAATCTCCCCACCCATTCCCCACACCACAGAGTCCTTCAGTCAGACAGAACTTGAAGTATTCACTTCTTGCTGTTAGAGTACAAGTTCCTCAGGGAGAAGATTCTGTCATTTACCTACCTCATGCACCCTTTTACAAGTATAAGCACTCAGTAAATGTGATGACTAGATCTACTGAACAGTATGGTTTGAATAAGTCTTTAGCTTCACTAAGCCATTATATAAGGGTTCTATTAGTCATATTTCCCATGACCTTTACATGAAAATTAAATCAAAACATTTCTAACAAGCTCAATCATCTCAGCTAGTTTGTTGGTACAAGAAGGTCAAAGCAGGCTTCAATGTCAACTGTCTCATAAAAATAGCATTCAAATTAGAGACTCATAACTTTGGAACATAATACATTTGGGGTATTCTTCTCTTCAGGAGCAAAGGACACTGCCAATTGAGTGAAGAAGCTCACTTAGAGGAAATCACTGGTTAGCATCTAATGAAGGATTCATGTCTAGAATATGAGAAGAACTTTAAAATCTAAACGTCACAAAAACAAACAACCCTGTTTTTTAGAAACCTACTTGGGAGCCCATGAATGAAGCAATGTGATTTCCCTCTGATGGTTCATCCTTTTCCTACAACTTTGAATGATGCTGCTTTTTGGACATCTTTTCAGTATAAGCAGAACACCTAAGAAGCCAGACACAGCCTGCCCTGTGACCTCTTGATTTATTATGCCCAGGTCAGTAATGAAAGAAAGCTGCTAACTCTATGAGAATAGTAAATGAGAATTGCGCAGTGAGAAACTATGAAATTTTTCTCCTGGAGAATTTAAGGGATTGACCCATACTCCTCTGTGCAAATGGAAAATTTAGTGGTACAAATATAAAATCTTTATTATAAAATTTTATAACTTAATTAAATTTCAATTTTCTAAATTGCACATCCCTCCAAAAGGAATGAGCCTTGATGGCAATATATATTTTTTTCACTAAAATTGTTTCTCTGTGATATTTAAAATATTTTTTATTATTATTACTTGCTTATACTTAGTGAAGCCATAGAATAGGTTGATCTTCATAATGAAGCTAAAGTACTATTGGTGACTCAATTTATGATGAGAAAACCTGAATTCAAGAGTTTGAGTAAATTAGACAAGGCAAGTCTGGGACTTAAGACCAGGATATTCATATTCTAAGCCTAACATCTTTGATCTCTGCATCCTACTGCCAGAACTACCAGGAGATAAATAAACTTAAGTGATTAAATGAATGAGTGGATGAATCAATGAGGTGGTGATGAATAACTTTGACACACTGATTCTGTTTTTCTTTGATATGATCTTTCTTAAAGTCTGATTTTATAAATCATATTTATTTTCATGCTACATACTAATCTGCCTAAAACTGTTCCAAGAGGATTCTGATGCAGCCCAAGACAACCACAAAATACCTGATTTTCATCAAATCAATACAACTAGACTGAGGATCTGGATTTTTTTTATCTTTATTAATTTGAGTATTTCTTATTTACATTTCGATTGTTATTCCCCTTCTCGGTTTCCGGGCCTACAACCCCCTCCCCTTCTATGTGGGCTTCCCCTCCCCATCCTCCCCCCATTCCTGCCCTCCCCAAAACAATCACGTTCACTGGGGGTTCAGTCTTAGTAGGACCAAGGGCTTCCCCTTCCACTGGTGCTCTTACTAGACTATTCATTGCTACCTATGAGGTTGGAGCCCAGGGTCAGTCCATGTATAGTCTTTGGGTAGTGGCTTAGTCCTTGGAAGCTCTGGTTGGTTGGCATTGTTGTTCATAAGGGGTCTCGAGCCCCTTCAAACTCTAACAGTCCTTTCTCTGATTCCTTCAACGGGAATCCCGTTCTCAGTTCAGTGGTTTGCTACTGGCATTTGCCTATGTATTTGCTGTATTCTGGCTGTATCTCTTGGGAAAGATCTACATCTGGTTCCTGTCAGCCTGCACTTCTTTGCTTCATCCATCTCATCTAGTTTGGTGGCTGTATATGTATGGGCCACATGTGGGGCAGGCTCTGAATGGGTTTTCCTTCTGCCTCTGTTTTAATCTTTGCCTCCCTATTCCCTGCCAAGGGTATTCTTGTTCCCCTTTTAAAGAAGGAGTGAAGCACCCACATTTTGGTCATCCTTCTTGAGTTTCATGTGTTCTGTGCATCTAGGGTAATTCAAGCATTTGGACTAATAGCCACTTATCAATGAGTGCATACCATGTGTGTTTTTCTGTGATTGGGTTACCTCACTCAGGACGATATTTTCCAGGATCTGGATTTTTTGAGGGCTAAAGACATGCAAGGTAAGGGTCATTTCCTGGTTGTATAGACAAAGTCAGGAGATTTTCTGACAGAAGTATGATGACCTCAACATTCCAGCTTTGTCTATTAGTCACCTCTCCTTTCATTAAATTACCTTTCTTAGATTTTATGTACAGTTTTCTGTTCAGTTTTTTTAGAAAACCCTCTAAATAGTGTGAGCAAATTTCTACAGTCTCCCAAGGCCTCACTTTGACAGTGAAATTCACATCTTCTTGAGGAAAGAAACCAAACTGAGCCAAAATTTTGTATATATTCTTTCCAACTATTTTATATAACAGAAATGACTGGAAATTTTCTTCTACCAGAAGGCCTAAAATAATTCAATTTCTGTATGGTTGGTGCACTTAGTAAAAATCCTTTCTTGGGTGAAGTTTAAAGTATTAATATTCTCTCTATGGCCATTGGTTGATGTAGCTCAAAGGTCATGGGATTTACCAAGAGGTGTGAATATTTTCTCCTCTTTCTTAAACATATCAAATATTTCTCCTTGTAAGTAGTAATTCATATCTCCTACCTTCTATCTCTCTTTTAAATAATTTATACTGAGTTGGGATTCATTTCTGCAGCAAAAGAGCGGGAATTCAGGAGGCTAGAATGAATGTCATCTGTCTCACATTGCCCTGGCCTAGGGGGTGCATGTTTACAATTACTCTACATACCATCTGTGGTGTTCCTGGTATGTCTATGAACAATGCTTAGAGGTGTTTCCAGGATGCCTTGCTATGACATGTATCAAACAAAATAATAAGGGATCATTTGCCATAGCTATTCCCTCCTCCTCTTGTTCTTATAATTGGTCCCTCTCAGTCCTCATCTCAGATCCCCCTAAAATGACAAGGTAGTCTCTTTGTAGCTAATATATGCAGTGAGCTGATACAGTTGGTCTGTTCGTGACCCTGTGCATTGTGAACTGTGGGGCCTTGACCAAGAATCTTAGTTAACTTACTTATCACTGATAAAATTACCTGACAAAGCAACTTAAGGAAGAAATTTTTTCCATTGGCTTACAGTTCTAGATAGATGCAGTCCATCATGGAAGACATGGCAACAGGCCAGGAAGGTATGGTGCTGAGAAACGAAGGCTGGCTGATCACATTACACCCTCGCATGGAAAGCAGAGCATGAAAAATGCATAGCCCTGCTTAGCTCTCTTTCTCTATTTGTATTAACCAGAATCCCAAGCATGGAATGCTGCTACTCATAGTGGGCAAATAGTGCACTTCAATTATTTCTATAAAAATAACTCTTCATAGATACCTATGAAGAGGCCTATCTCCCAAGTGACTATAAACTATTTCAAGGTGGCAACACTGACACACCCAGGTCAGGTCCTTGACCATAACATGAGAACAAAAATATTGAACATTTCAGAGGGCTGTTTTGAACGCTGCATGAAACATAACACAGGGAATGTGTAGGCTTCAGATCAAATAGTAGATGTTAGCAGTTTTGACTGACACTACCATCATCATCACAGCTGTCATCTAGTTGTCCATAAAGTGCACTATTGTCTTGTCCATCCTCTAGCTAAAATAAATGGAAATGTTGATGAGGTGAAAGAGATCTAGTATATTATACTACTGCAGGCTTCATCTTAAGATGAGCCAACTAGAGGCAAAGGGATGATACAGAATGGTAAAAGTCTCATAGCTCATTATAGACTGAGAAGAAGGAGTCCTCTGCTTCCTAGAGCAGTATACTTCTCAGTGCGTCAGACATCTGTCTACATTTCCATGAGACCAGCAGGCTTTAACTATCCAGTTTTCAACCACGAGCAATTTCAATCAGGCATATGCATCCAGGCAATTATAATCAGCTATTAGAAAACAAAATGCTGATTGATCAATTCATTTTGTCCTCTTCTCCTTAAAATGGAATAAATGAGACAATTTTGATTCTGAATTCATACCAGTAGAAGGCAAAGGGGCCTCTTGCCACTAAAGAAGGGATATTAGTGCTGTCAAGCCCTGCTCTGTAGCAAATGATGGGGCACTCCCCACCTCTCTCTGAACTCTGCCTGGAAGGGCACTAAAGCCATAATTGGGAAACAAATCTCTCAGCCTGAGAATTGAGTTATTCAGAGTTGTAGGCTAAAGGTTCTCTTTGATGGCACCTTTTAAATCTCCTCTCCTTTTACTAACTCATGATATTCCCATAGCTCTCTCAATAACAAATAGTCCTATCTAACCCATCAGAGCCTGTTGGAAACACCTTTCTAGACAGAGCCTTGTTACCCTTATATGATATTTTTTCAGGATAGATTTTTCTCTTATGATATTTTATCGAAGAATTATGGAGTTACTCTAGTCAGTGACATTAAAGAGAATACTTAAAAACCTACATTTTCATTCAAATACCTAGTCCCTGTTTCCACAAAATGAATGTTAGTATACTAATATTCATCTGTTATTTCTAGTTGAAACTTTTTAACTAGAAAGTCCCCTCAAAGCTGGGTATAAATATTCTACATGTTATTTGCAAGCTTACATGTGACAACTGTAAAATTGACTTTAGACTAAGCCATAAATAAGCTTAATGAATCTTGAAGAATTAACTAATCTTTTAATCATCAGGCAATTAAGTTGCAGATTCAGAAGAGGTAATTAGGACAAACCCAAATATTTCAAAATTTGAAAATAATAATGTGTGTTATCCCATTGCTAAAAATAATCTCCAAAGGATCACATTGTTGGGAATTGGAGATGTACCCCAATAGTGAAAAGGACTTACCAAGAACTTACAGCAACCGTAACATTGGCTCCAGGGGAGTCCAATTACCTCTTCTGACATCTTCAGTCACAGCACTTATATACACAGGACATATTCTCATACATGCACAGTAAAAAAAAATAATAGAACATTTTCAAAGAGCTTATTAGATTGACTTTATTGTACTGAGCCAATCATCAATGTTTATCTGTTATCTGTTTGACATGCAAGTTCTAAAAATTAGATATCAAATTTGACACTGTGATATCAATTGCTCTTTAGAGGTCTGTCATTATTTTGTTTACACATATTAAAACCATGGGGTTTGGGAGGTTTATATGTTTGTTTGCTTGCTTGCTTCATGCCTAAATACCTTAGTTAGGGTTTTCAGAAGTTCGGTACATTATCATTGTGGCAGGAAGCAGGGCAGCATGTAGGAAGACTTGGTGCTAGCGGAGCCAAGAGTTCTATATCTTGATCCAAAGCAGCCAAGAGGAGATTCTAATTCCATACTGCGCACACCTCAGTACTTGAGCATGAGGAGACCTCAAAGCCCACTGAAGAGTGACAAACTTCCTTCAAGAAGGCCACACCCAGTCAAATAAGACCATACCTACTAATAATGACACTCTTCATGGTCCAAGCATTCAAACATATGAGTCTGCAGGGGCCAAACCTACTCAAAACACCACCCCTAGAGTTTTAAATTGTGTCAGCCACCGTCAAATTTTATTTTCCCATATGAAATGATCCTCTTTGTTTCATAAAATTTTATACTTCAAGTTTTCAGTTCTGTCTGTTGTTATGACAGCAATGATATATTAAGGTTTTTAAGTCTCTTGATTGATATATAATTTTCTATTCTCATGTTTTCATCTAACTTGAAACTATACAGAAGTTATAATGTCTTAAATGTTATAATTGTCTTAAATTATCACTTTTTACAATAAATTCTAGGAACCAATTTTAGATTTACAGAAAAGTCATAACTCTGTCAAAGCTTCTGTAGACATTTGACTATATGTTCACATGATTCATAAACATCATTCATTTGTCAAAACTGAGGAATGAACATGTGCAGAGAGCTATTTATTAAAGATATCATTTATTATTAAATTACTAAATACATTATTGTTAATAAATTATTATTAAACTATTTATTTATTATAATGTATAGTATTCTTAGAACTGTTTTCACAAACCAATGCTATTTGTGATATTTTCATTTATTTCTATTATGTTTTTTATTTTTATTATATTTATGTATTTTTCTGAAGGGTACATGCTTGCCACAGTTCTCAGAAGACCACCTGTGGGATTCATTTCTCTTCTTCCTGTGTGTCCCAGATACTGAATTCAGATCATCATCTTACAACAAATCCTGTCTGTTGTTATGACAGCAATGATATATTACATTTAATTATCATCCATCTGGATTCTTTCCATATTCCTGAAATACTACCTTTAATATAGTCTTTCTTCAAAGAGGCTTCCATTTTCACCTTCAAAATGATTGTGATTTTGTCTAAGGACTAAGATTTATTTGAACAGAAAGTTCTAAGTTGACAGATATTTTCAATCAGTTCTGAGGTGTGTGTCCTTAGCTCATCTTGCTGGGTTGCTCTTGATATATTTACTCTTAGACTAGGTTTGTTCATAGCTATGTTTGTTCTCTCTGACTACATTTATGACCACTTCCTTTTTTGTTTCTGTTCTGAGGTTTCATCACAAAATTTTAGAGGTATTTGTAGCTTCATTTTTCTAAGCTTAAAAGTTTTAGTGCTGTTATTTGGATGGAGATGATGTAGAAAGGTCTCGTACATTAAAGCAGGGTGATTTTTGTTATACGGTTCAAAGATTTTATATCTCTCAGAAAATGGGTTACATAGTCTGACATTGCAAAAATTCTTCATTATATAAACACATTAACTGTGATTTCTGGACAAAACACGTTGTAACTCTTGATTTCCAGAGCAATTTCTCAAGTTTTTAGAAGACTAGAAATGATGTCATTTGTCTACTGGTGGGATGTAATTTGGCTTTACTCATATAACAATCAAGAACGTCACAGGAGAGCCAAGTGCATGTTTGTGGGAGCCATATTGGATTTGGGCCTGGTTGCTTTGTCACTGTCTGGCCTTAGTCTTAGATTGTAGGATCAAAAGCCTCTCCCTGTAATTTACGGCAAAAGAAGTTTACATTCACAGGATGTTTTCAGCTGGAACAAGACCCTTCTGGGTCTCCAGCAAGGTTTGACCCCTGCTGAGCCCTGCCTTTACATGTGGAAGCTTTTTGTCCCCTACTGGGAACAGTCTGGCCAGGTACTTCTCACCTGAGTCAAAGAATTAGGTTGGCCTTCCAGGTTATTTTTCTAATTTATTCAGGTCACATAGTCGGTCCTTTGTTACCGAAGTCTCAGCCAGGGTTCCCCACTGTGCTTGGCAGATTCCTGCTAAGTGGTGTTCTTTAGATATATAGTTTGGTCAATAAAGGAACCAGAAGCTCTCTTCCTCTTCTGTCTTGACACGAATAACCTGTGTGTGTGTGTTTCTTTCATCCCGCAGGCTTTCGCCCGATTCTCGGTACCGTGTCGGTGCTGACACATGTTGTTAAGTATTTAGAGTCATTAAGAATATTATTTAACTGTTGGTTATTTAGTTTACACAAAGACCAAATACTTGCTGCCATTGTGGTGTACATCCTTTCTATGGAATACTCAACATGCTCATATGTACCCCAACAGGATATAAACAGCTGCAAAAATATTAGTCGGGGTTCTCTAGAGGAATAGAACTGCTAGAATGAATGAATATATGCATAGCATTTCCTTCTTTTTTTAAGATTTATTTATTATGTATACAGCGTTCCACCTGCATATACACCTGCAGGCCAGAAGAGGGTACCAGACCCCATTACAGATGGTTGTGAGTCACCATGTGGTTGCTGGGAATTGAACTCAGGACCTTAGGAAGAGCAGACAGTGCTCTCAACCTCTGAGCCATCTCACAAGTCTGGAATTATTAATTTTTTTCTTTCTCTCTCTCTCTCTCTCTCTTTTTTTTTTTTTTTTGAAGTGGTTTGCAGGCAGTGGTCCAGCTAGTCCAACAATGGCTGTCTACCAACAGAAATTCCAAGAATCTAATAGTTGTTCAGTACACAAGACTGGATGTCTCAGCTGGTCTTCTGTCTAGACTTGAAACTTGAATAAGTAGGCTATAATGCCAGTGAAGGAATAAACTAAATATTGAGTGCAAACAGGCAAAGAGCAAATATTTTTTTCTTCCATGTTCTTAGATAGGGTGCCAGCAGATGGCATGGCTTATATCATAGGAGGATTTTCCAAATTCAAATGATTTTATTAAGAAAACTCCTTCAAAATATACCCAGATGCTCAGATTTTAGTTGATTCCAGATGTGGTCAAGTTGACAACCAAGAATTGCCACTATAGGACTTAAAATGTTTCTTTCATGTCAAAGTTTCTGAGGCTCCTGATAGTGCTGAACACATGGTGAATGCTGGGCTTCTATTTTTAAGCTATTATAAAGTGAAAAATAGAAGATGTGTAACTTTTTAAATTTCACGTGAAAATTGAAACAGTTTTACTTGAGAAGCTAAAAATAAAGTATATTTTGAGTCATATCTTCAATCTATGCCTTGTTATCTCTTGTAAAGTATATGACTCCCCAGCATGACGTGGTACTAAAGTAACGTCTAGCTGTCTGAGAAAACCATGGTAAATCAGGCTGTCCTAGGTACCCTTCACTTTTACTTAAGGTCTTCCTCAAAAATACCAATTCAATTTTATTAGCATACCTTCTGAAAAGCATTCTTATAGCACGGACAAACATTTTATTTTAACAAACTGCATCATAATCTTAGGAAGAAAATCATATTTGGGTGAATAATTTATAAATATTTTCTATGAGCATGTCATATTTTGGATTCTCCTAGAAACAAACACTGAAGCAAGGATTTGGAAGCAGCTAGTTTACTTAGGAGGTAAATTAATAAGATTGTTAAAGAATGGGTTATGAATAAGGTGGTGGGGGACCAACTGATGTGCATAGGGTCACCCACAGCCAAGGGATAAGGGGGTGTTTATAGAAGTATATCTTGAACCTTTCTGATGCTTTGACAAAGTACATAAGTTCAACTTGAAAAGGAGAAATGTTTGTTAGGGTTTATGTTTATACTTAATTGATGTAATTCATCATGGCAGAAAACATGTGCCTGAACAGAACAGCTCATTTCATGTGTTCAGGAGGGAAATAGTACAAGAAGATACTCTCAGGTTCAAATATCTCTGAAGAACACAAGACTCCCAATCAGCTAACCTCCATTCATTAGGTTCCACCTTTCAATGGTTCTGTTAGCTCTCAGTATCACCCCACAGTGTGGATCAAGCTTTCATCATGGATCTTTGGGGAACATTTAAGCTCCAAACAGTAACAGATATTCAGCAGTGTTTGGTGTAAATGTAACTTTTATTCACCAGAAGTAATTGACACCATGGAGGCTTAATGATGAACAAGCTTACTTTCCAGTTGTTTTTCTGAACTCTGACTGCCAAGTTCAACTGAGCTATTCTGGCTCCAACTCCAGGCTGACTGATTCAAAATGGCTTCTCATGGCTTTTCATTAAAATGCTCTGTTTGGAAAGACTGCCTCAGAGCTCAACAAACTGAACTGCATCAAACTGCATTGAACTATAATCAACTGAACTGCACTGCATTGTCTGAACTCAACTGAACTGCACTCCACCTGGACATCATGGTTTGGGATTAAAGGTGTATATTAAAGTCATGTCTGTATTCTAGCCAGAGGAGCTAAGGGTGTCTCTCTGTTTCAGCCACAGAAGCCTTGCTGCTAGATTAAAATTCTTCTATGACTTGGCTAAGAATTGCCTATTACAACTCTGACATATACCCATCATGAACCCAGCCTACAGTCCCTAGAGAGATCCTCAGAATTGTATTAAACTCTCATCTCTGTAGCCTACACTTAGCAGGACACTCAAAGTATAACTTGTCAGTAAGTACTGGTTGACAGTGAGAAAAAGAACAGAGTATTCCTTTCCCTTGTAGCAAACAATACACAATGGTTGCATTGCAAAGCTAATGAAGTTGTCAATGGATTGCTTGTTTAAGAATTACTATTTGTATTTTACTAGGGAAGCTGTAAGAGTAAAGACAGGGAAGGGGTCTGCTTGTATGTCAAGAAAGGCATTTTTTTCAACCAGAGATTGAGACTGCACAAAATTCCTTGTTTTGAGTATCTTCTAAAGGCAGAACTTAGAATTTTAATTGTGCTTTTATTTGCATTCATTGTTTATAGATAAGTCAGAGGTATCTTCAGCTTGATGTCTTTTTACATATTAGAGGAAGCAGGGACAGGAATTTGAATCCCCTGGGATTAGTAATATCATGAAGAAAGTCAAAACATTGAGAGTGGTTCCAGAAAATAGAGAACTGGAAACAGTTTCTGCTATCACGGGGATCTCATTAATCTTGAGAACCACATCATAGAGGGATTGTGAATACATAGATATATCCCATACAAAGAAATCATTCTCAAAAGTTCTACAGTTTTCATTTAATTTATTACCTTTTAAAACTTGTTTTAAATAGTTGGGAAGTATGTGGGTGCACATGTGTGGGGGCCAGTGCTCATAGGTGAGGGCCATTGCTCATTCTCAAATTCTATCACTAATATACTATAAGCCAGATCCTCAGGCTTGGCCATAGGCAGTGCCTTTACCTGCAGAGCCACCTCACCATCCCACATTCTACAAAGTTAAAAAGAACTAAAGAAGACTTGTCAGTGCCAGATAAATCTGGCAAGGGGTGAGTAAAAAAGGTAGATGCTTCTTCGTGAACAAAGTACCAGATGATTACTTCAGAAAGGTGGCAGGTCGGTATCTACTGTTAATCAAATTACCTGTCTCTGTGAGCAGGTGTATACCATTAAGACTGAAGACCATATGCAGAACAAAGCTGCTTCATTCAGCTCTTCTACTTTCTTTGTGTGGTTTATAAATCAAGATAATATAAGACATGTTATTAAGAGAACAATATTTAATTATTTTATTATTTATTTTTATTTACATTTCAAATAACATTCCCTTTCCTGGTTTCCTGTTCATGAGCCCCCTATCCTATACCCCTCCACCTTCTTCTATAAGGATGTTCCCCCTTCCCAACCACCACCCCTTCCTGCAGCACCACGACATTCCCCTACAATGGGGGGTCCAACCTTGGCAGAACCAAGAGCTTCTCTTTCCATTGGTGCCCAACAAGGCCATCCTCTGCTACATATGCAGCTGGAGCCATGGGTCTGTCCATATGTACTGTTTGGGTAGTGGTTTAGACCCTGGAAGCCCTGATTGATTGCTATTGTTGTTCTTGTGGGGTTGCAAGCCCATTCAGCTCCTTCAATACTTTCTCTAACTCCTCCAGTAGGGACCCCATTCTCAGTTCAATGGTTTGCTGCTAGCATTCACCTCTGTATTTGTTATGCTCTGTCTGAGTCTCTCAGGAGACAGTTATGTCAGGCTCCTCTCAGCATGCACTTCTTGGCTTCATCAATATTGTCTAGTTTTGGTGGCTGTATCCCCAGGTGGGGCAGGCTCTGAATGCCCATTCCTTACTCACTGCTCTAAATTTTATCTCCATATCCTCTACAATGAATATTTTTGTTCTGACTTTTAAGAAAGGCCGAAGCATCCAAACTTTGGTCATCCTTCTTTGTGAGTTCATGTGGTGTGTGGATTATATCATGGAGAATTTGAAATTTTGGGCAAATATCCACTTATCAGTGAGTTCTAAAGAGTGTGTATTCGTTATTGGGTTACCTCACTCAGGGCAATATTTTCTAGTTCGATCCCTTTGCCTATGAATTTCATGAGTCATTGTTTTTGATAGGTGAGTAGTACTACATTGTGTAGATGTACCACATTTTCTCTATCCATTCCTCTGTTGAAGGGCATCTGGGTTCTTTCCAGGTTCTGGCTATTATAAATAAGGCTGCTATGCACATAGTGGA